>NC_061113.1:119070127-119248219 GCF_002878395.1 Capsicum annuum | reverse complement strand
TATGCCAAGTGACATCTTGAGAACTAGCTACTTGACATTTGACAACAAAAATCAATATGATAGATTATTAATTATTTCATTTTTTAATACTTATTTCATATCTATATGTAAAATAAAGGAGAATAGTCTAGCCTTTAATAATGTCAAGTGGCATCTTGAGAACTAGCTACTTGACATTTGACAGTAAAAATTAAATTTTGTAGATTAATTATGTTAGGTGGTATCTGAGGACTAGCTACTCGACATTTGACAACAAAAATATTTCGAGAACTAGCACTTGACATTTGACAACAAAAGTTAATTTTGTAGATTATTAATTATTTCATATTTGTACATATTTATTTCATATCTATCTATATATAAAATCAAGGAGAATAGTTTAGCATATAATTATGCCATGTGACATCTTGATAACTAGCTACTTGACATTTGACAACAAAAACCAATTTTGCAGATTTTTAATTATTTCATTTTTTTCCATATTGTTGTAAAAAAACAACTAAGTCTAATCCTTATTGGATAAAAACTATTAAGATTGATTCCTATTAGAAGAAAATAAATAGGATTCACACTTAATTAGTTTTCTTGAATTATATATATTTACAAAAAAGTTAAATAGAATGTATCAAGAATTTCTTGAATTATACATATTCAAATTTTGAATTATTTCATATTGTGGTTAAAACAACTATGTTTGGTTCCTATTGGATGAAACTATTGAGATTGATTCTTATGCATAAACTAGATATCGCTAGCACGGACCCAATTTATGTTATTGTAACGATTTAATTTTTTGTGATTTATGTGAAATATTTATATATGTGTGCTTTGACTATTTTATCCTTCTCTGGGGTTACATTGTGGAGATTCTGGGGTATGGGAGTGATTGACATTGTTCTCAATGCATTGCGGTGTGATTTGTATGATTTTTCAGTTTTTGGTGGCTTGAAAAGCCTTATAGTTAGCTTCTTTCAATATTTATTGATCTGTGTGTCAGACGGCAAAATGGACCACGCCAGTAGATTTGAAACCGCAATTTTAAACGGTAACATAGTTGGTGTGATTTTTTATCATTTAAATATCATTTTAATTCTTGATTTGGAATGTTATAAAATTGAATTTAGGGGATCAAATTTGTGAAAATGATTTTATTTTTAAAAATCTGATATCACCATTGAGTCTGGAGCATTAAATTTAATAGGGTTGCATAGTTCGTTTGTGTGCTTAGGATTCTTGATGAATCTCGAGGGGTCCGCAGAGACTTGAAATTCTCTAAGTCCCCAACTGGTGCACCATTCAGTTGGCGCACTCGCTTAAGCGATGCTTTGATCGCTTAAGCAATTTGTCCTAATAGAGAAAATATCACCTAAGCGACACTAGGCTCACTTAAGCGATAGCCGCTTAAGGGATGGCCTGGTTACTTAAGCGACACTAGCAATTCAGACGGTTGTCGCTTAAGTAGCAGACGCAATGAGGCGACCTTTACTTAAGCGACACCTAGTCACTTAAGCGATAGCCACCTAAGTGACCTGGTAGTCACTTAGGAAATGCCTAGGCATTTTATTTTTCCATTTTTAAGATTTTTACATTATTTTTGTGACTTGGAGCTTGGGGTTTCGAGGTTTTGAGAAATTTCTTTCATTTTTGAGCTTGGGTAAACTCCAAATCCCTATTTCAATTACTTTTCTGTGATTCTTACTATTTAAACTTCGCTAAAACATAGATTCAAAGGTGAAATTTGGGAATTTTGGCTCAGAAGGACTAAAAATAGTATTTCTTCAATTTAAACCCCGATTTAACTCTATTTTCACTTGAGTTTTCTCCTACGAGTTTCTTTAATCTCGGAAAATATTATTTTGGACAAAGAATTTGATCTTACCCTTTTTTTAAATCCATTTCGAGGGTGCATTTAGACCTCGATTCAGAAGTGGGCAATATGAATATCGTTGACTTTCTTTTGATGCATAGATTCTGTATTTGTGTGTATTAGTTGATTACGGGTTTGTTTGTGAGTGAAAATCTCCAGATTGAAGGCTTTTTTAATCAATTTTTGGCATTCGAGGTAGGTTATAGCTTAGCTTTCTTTAAATTGAGTTGGATAGTTAATACCAATGTAAAATCAAGCTATGGGTATGGGGTTGCATCATGAAAAATGTGTTTAAGTGATTTATATGCTCGTATGGGGGCCTATATTGATAATATTTTATGATTTTGAGATATTATTTGCTATGTGTAACCATGTAGAGTCTTGTATGGTGTTTTTGGACTTATATATTATGGATGGTACTCTTTTGGTGGGAGAAAGACTAGATTTTGGAATTTTTTTGGTATTGATGGCTTTTTTATTTTATGTTTCACTTGATGTTTTTTGGATTATATTGGATCATGTATGGGTTGTTCATTTGAGAGGATTTTTGGCTCACATCGTTGGTTTATTGGTTTGATGTTATATATTCTCATTTTGATTGATTTTATGTATATTATGTCTGTGAATTGTATTAGTGGTTCTTACATTGTGACACCATGCTTTGGGGTATTGTATGGTATCTTGACTATGTATCTCCGGCTTTACTATACATATGTGTGGTTCGATTCCGTTCAAGAAATCCTACCTTGGGTTTTGGTATTGATTCCTTATTTCATATAAATTTGGGAGATAGGCTTACTTGTCAAGGCTTTGCCGCAACAAGTGCCATCATGACCCTAAATTTTTACGTCTTGACAAATTGATATCACAACCAGGTTCATTGGTCCTAACAGTGTCGGAACGGGGAACCTAATAGAGTTTCGTGGATTGGTACATAGACATCTATATCTATTTTTGAAAAACTATAAGATGTCTTTAGGAAACTTTCTTTAATTGATTCTATATCATACAGATTTTCATATTTCTACGATATATTTCACTCTTTTCTACGTAGATGGTGAGGACTAAATCCAGTGAGGCTAGAGATTCAAATCCATCACATGAGGAGAGCTCAATCTAGAAGGCGAGGTGTGATTTGTGGCTGGGTTTGCAAATTTAGAGAGGGTATATACATGAACTTAGTGAGTCCCCATGGATCATATTTGGTTAAACATTTGAATTTATTTATTGTTTCTTCCAATGGTGGTGATACATTTTAGACATCCTTTGTATTGACATTATTCTTAGAGGCTTGTATGTTCTGACTTCCAGTTTCTAGTTTTTGGAGGATTTTCTTGAGGATTATGTTTTATATTAGTCTTAACTTTACCTTTTGCGTATTTTACTATTTAATTATGTCTTTTCTTTCCATTGTATTTTGAATGGATTAACCTATCACGGTGGTATAATAGGTGCATTCACAATTCAATTTTTATCGTAACAATTATGTTTCAATTATCACATTATTTTTTTTATTGTTATCATTTCTTTTCTCTGTATGCTATCTACTTCTTCCCTTACTAATAGATATATTTTCTTTACTGTCGTATTTTTTTTTGAAATATTTTTTTAATTCTAGGCACTAAATGTTTATATCTTCATTAAAGTGATTTGTTGGTGAATAAAAAGAAATAACTTTATTGTTTGGGATCCTCACAAATACTCCATCTTATTGCTGCCTAAAGTTTTCAGGCATAATAATTTCTCCGATTTGATTCGTTAGCTTAAAATATATGTAAGTATCTTTTTACTTCTAGCTCATATCTAATTTTTTTATTCTTTTCTTGATTATGAGGTGTTGGCCTCAATTCTTGATTAGTTAGGGCACCTATGGACGGTAGTGGTTATAGTACTTCTTTTGAAGTTTCACTAAATTTTTCGATTTTGTTGTTGTGTAGTTTTTATATTTAGAACTAGATACCCGTGTCGGTGCAAGACACGAGCATTTTGGCAACACTAATGTGTAAAAGAGATCCAACTTTGGGGAAGATTATTTCTTACTTGTTTTAATTATTTAGTATAAGAGTAAAACAAGAGCAATGTAGTACAATGAACTGATATTAACATAATATGTACATTCATTGTAGAAAAAAATTGAGCTTGCTAGACTGTTGCAACTACAGTTGATGGCACGACTTTCATTTGGACATTCGTTGGAAAGTACATGATGCACGTCTCATTTGAAAGTTTCAAATATATAGGTTGAGGAGACATACGTAGATTTCAAAATATTTATTGCACCATAAAATTATCAAAATACTCTTGATAGTCATTTAATAAGGAACAAAAAGATATTTATAAAAAATTACTACCATGTATAATTCAACTACAAAGATCTAAATAAAAATATTATTAAAATAATACATGAGAACAAAAGTAATAAATATAAGAAAAAATATGCATGTGTAACCATTTTATTGCATCATAAATTTAGCGAAATACCCTTGGTAGTCATTTAATAAGGAACAAAAAGATATTTATACAAAAATAGTACCATGTATAATTCAATTTCAAAGATCTAAATAAAAATATTATTAAAATAATACATGAGGATAAAACTCATGAATATAAGGAAAAAATAATATGTATGTGTAACCATTTTGTTGCACCATAAAAATGAGGACAAAACCAATAAATATAAGAAAAAAGTAATATGCATGTGTAACCATTTTATTGCATCATACAATTATCGAAATACCCTTTATAGTCATTTAATAAGGAACAAAAAGATATTTATACAAAAATAGTACCATGTATAATTCAATTTCAAAGATCTAAATAAAAATATTATTAAAATAATACATGAGGATAAAACTAATAAATATAAGAAAAAATAATATGCATGTGTAACCATTTTGTTGCACCATAAAAATGAGGACAAAACCAATAAATATAAGAAAAAAGTAATATGCATGTGTAACCATTTTATTGCATCATACAATTATCAAAATACCCTTTGTAGTCATTTAATAAGGAACAAAAAGATATTTATTAAAAAATAGTACCATGTATAATTCAATTACAAAGGTCTAAATAAAAATATTATTAAAATAATACATGAGGACAAAACTAATAATTATAAGAAAAAAATAATATGCATGTGTAATCATTTTACTGCACAATAAAAATGAGAACAAAAGTACTAAATATAAGGAAAATTTCATATGCATGTGTAACCATTTTATTTACTACTATATATAAGTAAAAGTTGGGGTCACTAAGATTAGCGAAATACCCTTGGTAGTCACCCCAACCTTCATTTATATATAATAGTAAGTAAAGTAATAATAGTAATAATAATAATAATAATAATAATAATAATAATAATAATAATAATAATAATAATACTAATACTAATACTACTAATAATAATAATAATAGTGAAAAAAAGTAATAATGATAATAACAACAATAATAATAATAATAATAATATGGGTCACTAAAATTACCGAGATACCTTTGGTAGTCACCCCAATAATAATAATAATAATAATAATAATAATAATATGGGTCACTAAAATTACCGAGATACCTTTGGTAGTCACCCCAATAATAATAATAATAATAATAATCATAGTAGTAGTAGTAGTAGTAGTAGTAGTAGTAAGGAAGGTGTAACCATTTTATTGCACAGTAAAAATAAGGACAAAACTAATAAATATTAGAAAAAAATCATATGCATGTGTAACCATTTTATTTACTACTATATATAAGTAAAGGTTGAGGTCACTAAAATTACCGAAATACCCTTGGTAGTCACCCCATCCTTCACTTATATATAGTAGTCAAGTAAATTAATAATAGTAATAGTAATAATAATAATAATAGTAGTAATAGTCATAGTAATAGTAAAAGAAAAGTAGTAGTAGTAGTAGTAGTAATAATAATAATAATAATAATAATAATAATAATAATAATAATAATAACATTATGAGTGATTAAAATTATCGAGATATCCTTGGTAGTCACCTCAACCTTCATTTATATATAATAGTAAAGTGAAGTAGTGATCGTAATAATAATAATAATAATAGTAGTAGTAGTAATAGTAAAAAAAAAAAGTAATAATAGTAATAATAATAATAATAATAGTAGTAGTAGTAGTAGTAGTAATAGTAATAGTAAAAAACAAATAATAATAGTAGTAAAAAAAAGAGGTCACTAAAATTATCGAAATATCCTTGGTAGTCACCCCGACCTTCACTTATACGTAGTAGTAAAGTTATGTAGTAATAGTAATAATAATAATAATAATAATAATAATAATAATAATAATAATAATATGGGTTAGTAAAATTACCGAGACACCGTTGGTAGTCACCCCAATCTTCACTTATATATAGTATTAAAGTAAAGTAATAATAGTAGTAGTAGTAATAATAATAATAATAATACTATAAAAATAATAATAATAATAACAATAATAGTAATAGTAAAAAAAATGTAATAATAGTAATAATAATAATAATATAATAATAATAGTAAAAAATAAATATAATAATAATAATAATAATAATAATTTCTTAAAAAAAGTAATAATAATAATAATAATAATAATTTGACAGAAGTTCGGAATAAATTACTCCAAACTGTAGAACAAAATTCTGATACTTCTATGAGAAGTGAAGAGGTAGACACAGAAGACATTACAGACTCACAACTTTTGCCTCTTGAACATATTCTCACCGATGAAGAGATTGCTGAAAAAATAGAAGCATTTCTTCGGAAGCTTAAAAAAGGGAAAAGACAAAGAAGATGGCCCTAACAATTAAATTTATTAAAGACTTTTCTATGTTTGTTTTATATGCTGTAATAGTAAAAACACTATGCACAAGGACCCAATGTAGGGCGATAACACTGTGCACAGATTCCTTTTCTTTTCTTTATATAGCCGCCTCATCCTTAGCAGAGAGGCATAAGTTTTAGAAATTTTTTTTAGTTTCTCTCTCTATCTCTGTCTTCTCTCTACTTCTTACCTCATGTAATATATTCAGAAGATAAATAAAGGGCATTAGCCATCGTTTATTATTGTTCAGGCCTTGCAGTCGGCCAAATCTAAGGTACTATTTACTTCTCTCTTTGTTGTACTTTTAATACAACTTCTTTCCTCTTCCATCTATGACTATGTCCGGCTAAAAAATTTTTATACCTATGTTGAAGATCTAACTTTGTTTACATGATAACTATGAAAGATCCAGACCCCATCAAAATATGAAGGAATTTTTATCTAGTTTCTTGGCTTGGTTCCAAAATGGTAGTACAGTCGAGTTTAATAAACTTATATTGACCTTGTCTCAGTGACTAAGTCTAGTAAGTTGTGCCTCTTTAACCCATTATACTAAAGAATAAAGGGCGACTTTTGCACAATTAGAACTTCTAGACACATGGATTTAACATAAATTTATTGAATCTTTTGCAGGCCCCTTGTTTGGGTAAAAGGTTCCATACAGTCATCAAGCTATGTAAAAATGCTTTTGTATTTCGATCGGTGCTTTGGTTCTATTGTCCGACTATGGCTAAATCCGATATTGTTATATAGGTCTGTCTGGCTGAGCAGCATACCCTAACTTAGTGAGATCCTGTTAATGATATCAGAGCCTAGGAACGTTCATAGTAATTATGTAAGTGAGGTAAAGTTTTTCAGCATATGGTATAAGGATTTATAATCATGGATATGGGAGAAGTTAGTACGAAAGGTACTAAACTTGAAGAGGTAGATTTACCTCAAAATATTGACTTATTAAATAAATGGACAATTCCTCAAGTAAAATTAAACACTATTTATGAATATGACTTTCTTGATAAATTCAAATAAAAACAAATAATAAAAACCACCGAACAATCTATTGCCCTAAATGCTGATGAGCAAACTATTAAACTGCTTAATAAACATGATATTGATATTTTTAAAAATCATTATAATTTTATGCATATTGGCTTGGTACAGATTGCTTTTAAGCCCCTAATTTTAAAGGGACTCCTAGAGACCTTTGTAGCTGCACTATGCGATGCTAGAAATTTAAATTTTAGACAGTCTCTAATAGGATCTATTGAGTCCGCTCTTGCATATGGCCCTGTATATTTTAATACTTAACCAAATCTACAGTTATCTTTGACTGATGTAAATATTCTTAATGCTTTAACTCTAAATGTAAAAACCCATGGTTATAATTATGCATCAGGATCTGAACTTATATGTTTATCATATCATATTTATTATCGCTTATTATCCACTATGAATCCTCGATGTAAATTAGTTGATGATGCTTCTGATTATACCTTACTTATTGAAATTTTTTTTGCTAAATCTAGGGTCACTACAAGAAGACCTATTAAATGGGATAAACTTAATTTCCCAAAAACTTGGATTTTAAATTCTATCATTTCTCCAAAGTAACTTGCGGAGGATGTGATAAATAAAGAGTTAATCCATGTAACTTAAAATACTGACGGGGGAATTTGGCTATAATTTAACGATAATTCTACTGTTTACAATCAAAATTCCTTTTCTATTCCTAGGATGTTGCCTGTGATGCACCATATTTCCCCAGTCGAACCAGTTTATGGTCCGTCTAGAAATCTTGCTGCATCTTTACATACTATAAATTCTGCAGATTCGCATGTTACACCTAAAAGTGTAGAAAATTTTAAAATAAATCCTATACTAATATAGTTCAAGATTTTGATAATGAAAATCCTACTCCATCTGAAATGGCATTTGATATTAACTATAAATTGCCTAATACTCATATATGTCAAAATAAGGTTTGCATTCTGCATTTCTTTTTATGGTAAAAAACCAGTTATATCCTCCTATTATTTTAGGAACACCTTTTATAAATGCTATTTATCCTTATACGTATATCGATGCGAATTTCCTTAAGGCTACTTATAAAAATAAAGAAATTTCTTTTCATTTTGTTACTAATCCTGTAACAAGAGATATAAATGCTCTAATTAGTATGAAGCAACGGCAGGTAAATTTCTTATAATTAGAAATAATGAGTATGAATATTCATGAGTCAATAAAGTCTGGAAAAGTTCAAGAAAAAATAAAAATGATTTCTGATCAATTGACTATTAATATTTGTGCTGATCACCCAAATGCCTTTTGGGATCGCAAGAAACAAATTGTTTCTCTTCCTTATGAAGATGGTTTCAGTGAAGATAAAATACCCAAAAAATATCGATCCTGCCAAATGAATACAGAGTTAGTAGAATTCTGTAAAAAAGAGATTGATAGTCTCTTGCAAAAAGGTCTTATAAAATCCTCAAAATCCCCTTGATCTTGTACTGCTTTCTATGTTAATAATGCTGCTGAAAAGGAATGTGGTATTCCTAGACTAGTCATTAATTATAAACCCCTGAATAAAGTTTTAAAATGGATTAGGTACCCAATACCTAATAAAAAAAACTTGCTTTCTAGACTATATGATGCCAACATATTTTCTAAATTTGACCTTAAATCTGGTTATTAGCAAATTCAAATTGATAAAAATCATACTTATAGAACTGCTTTTAATATTCTTTTTGGACAATATGAATGGAATGTTATGCCATTTGGTTTGAAAAATGCTCCTTCTGAATTTCAAAAAATTATGAATGACATATTTAATCCTTACATAGATTTTACAATTGTCTATATTGATGATATTCTTGTGTTCTCAAAAATTCTTGAATTACATGTTAAACACCTGAATATGTTCAAACAAATTATTTTACAAAATGGTTTTTTTATTTCTAAGCAAAAAATGAGTTTGTTTCAGACGAATGTCTGATTTTTAGGACATAATATTTCTCAAGGCACTATTGAACCCATACAAAGAGTTATGGACTTTGCTGACAAATTTCCTGATATTATTACTGATAAAACACAGTTGCAAAGATTTCTTGGAAGTCTTAACTATATTTTTTCTTTTTATGAAAATCTGTCTAGAGATTTAGCTCCTTTATATGCTAAGTTAAAGAAGGATTATAAAAAGCCTTGGACTTAAGTCCACACTGATTTAGTCAAATTAATTAAAAAATGAGTTCAAACACTTTCCTATTTAACTTTAGCTAATCCTACTTGGTTAAAAATAATTGAAACTGATGCATCAAATATTGGTTATGGAGGAATACTAAAACAAGCTAATCCCCACACTAAAAATGAATGTTTAATTAGATTTCATTCTGGCAAATGGACTGAAAGTCAGAATAAATACGCCACGGTAAACCCATGAAATGTTAACTATTGTTAAGTGTGTTTTAAAATTTCAAGATGATTTATATAACCAAAAATTTATAGTTAGAACTGATGCCCAATCTGTTAAATACATGTTTGATAAAGACATTAAACATGATGCTTCTAAATTAATATTTGCCAGGTGGCAGGCCCAGCTAGCCCCCTTTGATTTCGAGATACAATATAAAAAGGGAAGTGAAAATTCTTTGCCCGATTTTCTATCCAGAGAATACTTGAACAACCAATGAATATTTATACTTACTATCTCTCTGAAAAAACTGTTATCACTATTATTAATTGTATTCCTTTGAATGAAGATATTCATTTTGTGATCTTAGAAAAACCCATCCGTAAAATAATTGAATATGATTTAAATCTTACTAATCTTGAAGATATCTGAGACGAAATTGTCTGGGGTGATTTCGATTCATCATTTGACCGATACTAATATTTTTTACAGAATGAATTCTCCCTGGCAAATAGCTAGAAGACGCGGAAGAGGTGGCCTAAATCAAAATTCCACTTCTTATTATGGAGTAAGACATAATCCTTCATATGAAAACATAAATAACTCAACATATAGCTCAGCAAGTTTGAATTTACCGTATTACAACAGGGAAACAAAACTTTGATTAAAGCAAAAACTCAGAATATGGCAGAATCATCAAAAACTCAACCTATTGGCACATGGATCCATCTAGAAGATATTCTAGAGGATCATCCATTATATAAACAAATTCAATATTATATTTCTGATAATCAAGCAGACTTATTTGCTTCAATAATCCAAGAAAATACTACAGATAAGCCAACATACGAAAAGATCGAAGCTAGAGAATTGATATTTCTTACTGAAAACTCTCATATACCTAACCAAGACAGCCCCGACGAAGCATGTAAATTACTTCACAAATATTTGCTCACTAATGTATACTTTGTAGGAGAATCATACAAAACAAGAACTTTTTATGAATCAATTCTTGTTCAAACCGGCAGTACCGATATTGAGCATAACCCAATAGGAGAAACCACCATAGGAGTACATAGATACTCCAAAATGGTCATCAAAAAGCTTATTTCCATAGAAGAATGGGGAATTACCTCCATGACTCAAAAACCTATGCCAATGGGACCAGTGGGACAATCATAAATAACTTTTATGTATTGGGATTATATTAAGGCATTCACACAAATGTTATATTATAACAATATCAAACACAAACATACTTGGTTCTTGAAAATCTGTGCAAAAGTATTTGAAAAGTCCATCCCAAATTGGTTCATTTAATGGTGGTCTTACAATGGCCCCATAGTAAAAATTCTACCACCAGAATATTCTACTCTTTATCAATCTTGGAAAAAAGCCTCGCCATTCTTAACCAAATTATATCTTTTTGACCATGTTTGTAAATTAGACACCATTGATCAGATGTATTTCTATATAGAATTTTCTATTCCTTGGATTCACAGGTGGTCTGTTGAAATAGGATATACCAATCAACAAATTCCTGCCCTATATAGGATATTCTATTGTAATTTCTAGGACAAGCTAACTCGCCTTGATCCGATTACCAAAATTCCTTATGGTAAGGACCAAAGAGAAA
Organism: Capsicum annuum; assembly: GCF_002878395.1. NCBI lineage: Eukaryota > Viridiplantae > Streptophyta > Magnoliopsida > Solanales > Solanaceae > Capsicum > Capsicum annuum. The sequence continues at coordinate 119,236,485 of NC_061113.1, read as the reverse complement.
TCATCATCATGAAAATCGCCGAATATGAAAATACCCCTCAAAAGCCAATCATATTTGAAGACAAAGGATTAAATTACATCTCTAGAAGAATCTCTGCACATGAGGGTGACAAGATAGAAATGATATAGAAATATTTGACAGAAGTTTATAAAACACATCATCACAATCACAATTATTAGTATTACAATCAGTACAAGCATTAGTCATAGGTTTTTCATGATTTTCATTATCAAAAGAATTAGGTAAATCAATATTATTTTCAGATTCAAATTCATAATCAGATTCAAAACCAAAAGTATATAGTAAACCAAATACTTGGTCATGCATCTCATCAAAGAGTGATAAAGACTTGAGTTTTTGAAGTTTACAATTGGGAGCTATATGACCATATTGGTTGTAAATATAACACTTGATTTTTGCTAGGTCTCTCTTAGACCTATTTTTTGTAAATCTGGAAAACTTTTGATTGGATTTTCTAACTTCACGCTCTTCTTTGGATCTACGTCTAGATATTTTTCTTCTACAGAGTTTGTCAGGATTATCATATCCATGCTGCTTTTTTCTAGTAGAAGGAGGGTTTTCCATACCAAACTGTCCACAAAAATCACCTAATTGGGTTTTTTCTCTAATTCTATCTAGCTTAATTTATCTAGATAGTTTCAATTCATTACAGAGTTTTAGAACTTCTTCAGTACAAGATGCTAGAAGTTGTCCATAAGTGAAATTCGTCCAAGGGATTGCACCGTATTGACCCTTGATGGCTTTTCTAACTCTTTCAGCAAAAAGTGGTGGAAGACCATATACAAATCTAGCCTTCCAATGTTCAAATCTAGACTCGGGCAAATCCATGACCCTAGAAAGAAAAGTATCTTTATACCATCTAAATTCACGCAAATGTCTACACCTCAAACTATTTAAGAGGGTACGAGTATTTTCATGTTGGTTAGTAAATCTACCTCCAAAGTGTTGAATAATGGTAAGTATAAGGGTATATACGACGTCTTCTCTATTTGCTGGAAGATCTTGACCTAGGTTATCTATCCCAGGCAAGAGGTTTCCGGCTTCATAAATCTTATTTCTTTCATCATTAAAAAGGAAATTGTCCCACCAGCCCCGAAGTTGGCCAGTAAAACCTGCAACAATCATTTTACATATAGTAGCATCTGTGCGAACATATGCACCTACATCGTCTTTAGGGCTAGAAACTTTTACAATAGTAGAATATATTAACATATGATGAACCAAAACAGACAACTGTCTTTCAGATAATCCATCTAAATTCCATTCATAAATATGTTCTCCACTATACGAAGTATTTGTGAGGGACCAATCTCTTTCTTTGATCATGACATCTTGAGGAGTCGGTCATGGGTAATAAGCAGTTTGCATTCGAGGAATATCAGCATATTTCTTCCCCGGCTATTTTCTTCCCAAACCTCTGAGTTTATTCAACTCTAAGTGGATTTCTACTCCTACGAAGGGGTTTTGTCATTATCAAAATTATTGGTTAAGGATTCAATAGTATCGGCAAAATTATTAGACAAATCAATGGGTTTTGTATTTAAAACAAAAAAAAAAAATTTCAAGTAATTTTTCAAGTTGTTCTAAATCATAGGGTTTTCTAAATGCTTCAATGTCAGGAGGGTTTTGAATATCAGGCTTAGCTGTCAAGTCTTCTATCTTGCTTTCTGATGTAAAGGCAATATTAGATGACTTTTGACTATCACTTCATCCTTTGATCTTCCACTATTATTAAATGTATTCCTTTGAATGAAGATATTCATTTTTTGATCTTAGAAAAACTCATCCATAAAATAATTGAAGATGATTTAAATCTTCCTAATCTTGAAGATATTCGAGACAAAATTGACTGGGATGATTTTGATTCATCATTTGACCGATACTAATATTTTTTGCAGAATGAATTCTCCCTGGAAAATAGCCCGAGAACGCGGAAGATGTGGTCGAAATTAAAATTCTACTTCTTATTATGGAGGAAAATAGAATCCTTCATATGGAAACACAAATAACTAAGCATATAGCTCAGCAAGTTCGAATTTCCCAGTATTACAACAGGGAAACAGAACTTTGATTAATGCAAAAACTCCAAATATGGCAGAATCATCGAAAACTCAGCCTATTGGCACATCGATCCATCTAGAAGATATTTCAGAGGATCATCTATTATATAAACAAATTCAATCTTATATTTTTGATAAGCAATCAGACTCATTTGCTTTATTAATCCAAGAAAATACTGCAATAAGCCAACATACAAAAATCTCGAAGCCAGAGAATTGACACTTCTTATTGAAAACTCTCATATACCTAAGCAAGACAACCCCGACGAAGCATGGAAATTACTTCAAAAATACTTGCTCACTAATGTATACTTTGCAGGAGAATCATACAAAACAAAAACTTTTTATGAATCAATTCTTGTTCAAACTGGCAGTGCTGATATTGAGCATAACCCAATGGGAGAAACTCCCTAGGATTATATGGATACTCCAAAATGGTCATAAAAAAGATTATTTCCATAGAAGAATGAGGAATTACCTCCATGACTCAAAAATCTATGCCAATGGGACCATTGGGACAATTAAAAATAACTTTTACGTATTGGGATTATATTAATGCATTCACACAAACATTATATTATAATAATATCAAACACAAACATACTTGGTTCTTGAAAATCTGTGCAAAAGTATTTGAAAAGTCCATCCCAAATTGGTTTATTCAATGGTGGTCTTACCATGGCCCCACAGTAATAATTCTACCGCCAGAATATTCTAATCTTTATCAATCTTGGAAAAAAGCCTCGCCATTCTTAATCGAATTATATCTTTCTGACCACGTTTGTTAATTAGACACCATTGATTAGATGTATTTCTATATAGAATTTTATATTAGTTGGATTCACAGGTGGTCTGTTGAAATAGGATATACCAATCAGCAAATTCCTGCCCTATATAGGATATTCTATTGTAATTCTTGGGACAAGCTAACTCGCCTTGATCCGATTACCAAAATTCCTTATGGTAAGGACCAAAGAGAAAGCATCATCATGAAAATCGCCCAATATGAAAATACCCCTCAAAAGCCTATCATATTTGAAGACAAAGGATTAAATTACATCTCTAGAAGAATCTCTGCACATGAGGGTGACAAGATAGAAATAATAGAGAAATATTTGACAGAAGTTCGAAATTAATTACTCCAAACTGTAAAACAAAATTTTGATACTTCTATGAGAAGTGAAGGGGTAGACACAGAAGACATTACAGACTTACAACCTTTACCTACAAAACATATTCTCACCGATGAAGAGATTGTTTAAAAAATAGAAGCATTTCTTCGAAAGCTAAAAAAGGGAAAAGACAAAGAAGATGGCCCTAGCAATTAAATTTATTAAAGACTTTTCTATGTCTATTTTATATGTTGTAATAGTAAAAACACTATGCGCAAGGACCCACTGTAGGGACCATAACACTGTACGTAGATTCCTTTTCTTTTCTTTATATAACCGCCTCATCCTTAGCAGATAGGCATAAGTTTTAGAAATTTTCTTTTAGTTTCTCTCTCTAGCTCTTCTGTCTCTCTACTTCTTACCTCTTGTAATATATTCAGAAGATAAATAACGGGCATTGGCCACCGTTTATTACTGTTCAGGCCTTGCAACCGGTCGAATCTAAGGTACTATTTATTTCTCTCTTTGTTGTACTTTTAATACAACTTCTTTCCTCTTCCAACCATGACTATGTCCAGCTAAGAAGCTTCTTATACCTATGTTGAAGATCTAACTTCGTTTACATGGTAAATATAAAAGATCCAGACTTTATCAAAATATGAAGGAATTTTTATCTAGTTTCTTGGCTTGGTTCCAAAATGGTGGTACAGTCGAGTTTAATAAACTTATGTTGACATTGTATCAGTGACTAAGTCTAGTAAGTTGTGCCTCTTTAGCCCATTATACAAAAGAATAAAGGGCGACTTTTGCACAACTAGAACTTCTAGACACATGGGTTTAACATAAATTTATTGAATCTCTGACAGGCGCCTTGTTTGGGTAAAAGGTTCTATACATCATCAAGCTATGTAAAAATGCTTTTGTATTTCGATCGGTGCTTTTGGTTTAGTTGTTCAACTATGGCTAAATCTGGTATTGTTATATAGGTCTGGCAGGGTGAGCGGCATACCCTAGCCTAGTGATATCCTATTAATGGTATCAGATCCTAGGAACTTTCCTTGTAATTATGTAAGTGAGGTGAAGTTTTTTAGCATATGGTATAAGGTTTTATAATCATGGATATAGGAGACGTTAGTACGAAAAGTACTAAACTTGAAGAGGTAGATTTACCTCAAAATATAGACTTATTTAATAAATGGACGATTCCTCAAGTAAAATTAAACACTATTTATGAATATGGCTTTCTTGATAAATTCAAATATAAACAAATAATGAAATCCACCGAACAATTTATTGCCCTAAATGCTGATGAGCAAACTATTAAACTGCTTAATAAACATAATATTGATATTTTAAAAAATCATTATAATTTTATGCATATTGGCTTGGTACAGATTACTTTTAAGCCCCTAACTTTAAACGAATTCCAGAGACCTTTGTAGCTGCACTACACGATGCTATAAATTTAAATTTTAAACAGTCTCTGATGGGATCTATTGAGTCCACTCTTTTATATGTCCTTGTATATTTTAATACTCAACCAAATCTACAGTTATCTTTGACTGATGTAAATATGCTTTTTTTACTTTGTGCCATGGTTTATGTTTGCATATTTACCTTTATATGTCAAGATTATTGAAAGATCTTACCAAGAGTCACATGGTACTATAATACAAGTTATTTATCCTCCTCAATCATCTTTTATATTACCTAATAATATACGTCTAACTTTCTCTGCCTTTCAATAATTTATTTATCCTTCTCATTAGTACCAAACTCAGCGCCAATTGAGTTCTCAACTTCAGAACCGGAATTCATCGAAAAGGCTTGGAACCCCGTGAAACATTTGAAATCTTGATGATGAGAATGATAATTGTAGTAGTTATACATATTAGTTAACGAAAAAAATTCATGTTGCTAGCTAATTTGTGGTTATTGTTCACATACCTTGGGATATCTCAGTTCAACTTGGGGAAGTCTTGATGAGAACAAAAGAGAATGACTGATAAGTTGTTGGGGATCAATACGTCAACCTCCATTTGTGAAACCAATTTCTCTGAAACATGTTGTCGATTGACAAGTGCCTAAAATCATTTTGGGCATATGCAAGAATATAGATATCTGTTGGTTCTTGCATAAAAATCCACTCATCAATTTCTAGATCCTCATATTAAAGTCTTCCCATCATATTCCAAGTGCCAATGGTCTCATATTTGGGTTATGAACTACAAACCCTTAAGAATCTCTTTGTCTTCCTTTTCTGACGTTCCAGAAAATAGAAACTTCCACTAATAAGCATTGTATTGATTGTTTCAGTGACTTGTAAGAAAATCAAAGTACTTTTAATCATCATATTTTATCCTACATCCAAATACTTAGCTTTACTTAATTCTAAACAAACCAATGTAATGCATTTGGTGATATTTCACTGAAAATGCTCAAATTCTTGAACTTACATTCTGATTGTCTCCATGCAAGATATGCTTGAAGAACCTCTATTGATGAACAACAAATAATTCTTGAACGAGTAGAGGTGGAGCCACACACATTATATAACCTAACTCATTACACGACTCATTAGTACTGAACTCAACGCCAACTGAGTTCTCAACTTCAGAACCTGAATTCGTCGAAAAGGCTTGGAACCCCATCAAAGATTTGAAATCTTGATGAGAATGATAATAGTTGTAGTTGTACATATTAGTTAATGAAGGAAATTTATGTTGCTGGCTAATTTGTGGATATTGTTCATATACCTTAGGATATCTCAGTACAACTTGGGCAATCTTGATGAGAACAAAAGAAAATGACTGACAAGTTGTTGGGGATGGATACATCAACCTCCGTTTGTGCAACCAATTTCTCTGAAATGTGTTGTCAATTGACAAGTGCCTAAAATCATTTTGGGTATATGCAAGAATGTAGATATCTATTGGTTCTTGCATAAAAATCCACTCATCAATTTCTAGATCCTCATCTTGAAGTCTTCCAACCATATTTTAAGTGCCAATGGTGACTCAGTAGAAAAATCAAGCCACATATAAATCTCTATACTCTTCCAACTAGACTTTAGGACCAAAAACAACAATCCACCATGTAATTGATTTAAGGACAAACCTCACTTCTTTCATGTTAATATATTGAACTCTCAAAGTTTCTAATTTCCCTCTCATGTGTCTCGGATTACTCAGCTGAAGATTTCCCTGAATAATTAAAGTTCAATTATTCAATATCATAATAGGAATACTAAATTAGTACAAGTCCTTTATGACCTGCAAGATTCAAATGTTGAAAATATCATGCATAACAACATAAGGCTCCAGTAAGTTAGATTTTTGCCAGGCATATATGAACCAAAATCCACATATGCATATGATAAGGTCAATTTCTGTATAGTTTACTTCATGAGTCAAGCTCAACTATAACCAAAAATAGAAATCAAATATAAGAAAAGGGGCTGGTGTATTCATTGGAATTTTCATTAGTACCTACGTGTAGTTTGAGTGGGGCATTCATTAAGTTTCCCCAGTTTTCCATGTCCATTATCTTCAACCATTCTTTCATTTTTAAGTCGCCATTTGTTGGGAGTACTGAATAAAATGCCAGGTAAGGATTTTTGTCATGATTGGATACAATGACTCAGTATGCTAATAGCAGATTTCTTATAGAAAATGACCACTCGGTGGATGAAAATTAATAAACATACCAAGCACCTTACAGCAATGGCCTACATAACCTGGTAGTGGTGTTTTCCGTTCTAACCTGCCACCCCAACCTGGAAGATTAGCATCTAGTTTGAGCATAATAAAAAAATAAAACGGCCAACAAACTCAATCACAGTCAGAAATTCATCTAACTAGTAGCAACCTAAAAATGTAATACATACATAAAAGCATCCTGATAATTATCCGACCAATATGGCAAGTCAGAGAAACTTAACCACAATATCTAAAAAGGTTTAACTTACAATTAACTTTGTGAGTTTTTGTCATTAAATTATATAAAAGAATGAAATGAAGGTGCATGGGACTGAGGCAGACTTAAATGGAGCAACTTGAAAAGTAAGGATTCATATAATCCGTAGCAACTTTCTCGGATCGAGGCACAAAGGTTGTAATGAAATAAAGGCATGGAAGACTATTATATTAAGTTAGTAAGCACACAATGAAACAATATCCTCCAACCCGACACAGAGAGGAAGATTCATAGTAGATTAACAGGACAAGTGAGAATGAATTACTAAAGCCTTGCCCGCCACGTCCACCCATCATTCTTCCACCAGGACCTCGTCCATAACCTCTACCAGCACCAAATCCATTAGAGGGTTTACTGCATTAAAATAAAGATCATCAGAATTATTTTTAAATCAAATCATCGAATATTAAAAAATAGTAACTGTTGATACAATAATCAAACTCGAGTGTGGATAAAAATCAAAAAGAAGAAAAAGAAGCTTTCCCATCTTTGCCAATCTAAGGATGGGGTGTCAATTAAATCTTTGATCTTACATGAAATCAAATATTTGATAACGGTCAAATTACACTCTTGTATGGGTGTAAGCGATTGTTCTCAATATAAAACCCAACTAGATTGGGGTCGAATCCCACAGGGAATAGGGTGTGAACTTCGATTTGTTTACAAAATGCTTTACTGGTAGTTTACTGTTTCCAAAGGTGGGGGTTTAAATTTCACAGAGAGTCAATTTTAACTCTTTATATTTTAGTGTTGTAATCAATATAAATGAGAAACTAGAGTTATGTTCACATGGGTATTGGGAGTTAACAAATACTAGGTAATGCTGGGGATTCTTGGAGTAAGTAGAAACAATAGAATATCCTTGACTATGATACTTTCTGACTTATCTCTCGACCTTACCAGACAATTTACTATCTAATTCTCTCAAACTTAGATAACTTATCTATTTCTAATAGGATGTTATCTCAGGTAGATTAATCCAGTTACGACATCAATCATTAAAGAAGGTTGGTAGCTTCCGAGTCCCTGTTGATAATTTACGACCTCTAGTCTATTTCTCTGTTAGAAGCAAATAAAACCTAAGGCATAATCTAATGTTTGTAACTACTAGATTTCAGTTAAAACAACAGAATTTCAAGATGTTCTACTACTCTTTAAATCTGTTAAACACCAAGCATCATATCAAACCCTAATCCATGGATCCCATAACTCTGACTAATGGAATTAGCTGCTCATGATTTGATGAATGAAATAACAAGTTGAATTCGTGATGATAAGGATAAACTTATGAATGGATAAAAAAAAACAAGTAGTTCGTTCAATTTAATCACTAGGTGGAAAACCAAAAATAGTTGATAAGAAACAAGAAGAATAATTAATGAAAGAGAGCAATGTATGTCCCTCTCTTCTCAGGGTTAATGTCTGATAGATAATGAATGATTCCCTTTAAAAACCCTAAAATAAGTTTTTAAATAGTCAACCCTAAATGAGGAAACAAAATTAAAGTTTTAGTTTTCTCTTCAGATTAGACAGCGATGCTTTTGACAGCACGTCAGATACCTGACGACGTGTGTGAGATGTCATCAAAGATTCCAGTGAATTGTTATCTTCTAACTCTTCAGACGGCAATCCTGACGGTGAGTCAAAAATCTTGACGGCGCTTGCAAACTGGCGTCACAACTTCACTGGTAAACAACAAATTCTGCCTCAGGTCGACGACAATTTTGACGAGATGTCACATATTTAACGGCCCCTCTGAATCACCATCACAGTTTATCTCAACTTCTCAGGTCCTGTCTAAGCTTAACGGCAACTTTGACAGCCTATCCCATGTATGACGGTGCTTTAGGATGATTGTCTGACATATTTTACCTTATTTACACCAGATTTCAGCTGTTTTATTCTTCTTTCCTTTGGTTTCCTCCCCGATTACTTGTATCTGCATTAACACACAACAAACGATCAAAAACAACAAAAGTTGCTGAAGACTTCAAAATTATTCTAGGTTAAAGGCCTTAGATGTGTTCGCGATTGTGCACACATCAACACCCTCAACTTAAAGTAATTGCTTATCCTCAAGCAACTTAATCTAACTACGAAAACATATACAGCATGCATAGCTCAACACAAAGCTATACTTTCAATGCCAAACCAATGCGCATATCATTGAAAGAACACTGTAACACAAAGGAATCAAGCTGCAGCATAAATATTGGCCACAATAACCATTCACATATCAATACCACATTTTCTAAACAAAAGAGTAGCTAGTGATGATACCAGTGTGTCCTCACAACAAAGACATCCCCCTATCTTCATACGAGAAGTCCAACCATACGAATTGGGGGTTATCATAAAACTCTTACTCTCGCAAGAAATTTCCAGTCAATGTATGCCAAGTACCATAGGCTTGCCCTTATTTTGTTACCAGACCTCAGATAGGCCAGTCAGGATCACTATAGGACTTCTTTTAGGCTTGTAATATGGTTTGGGGCTGGTATGACATTCAAGGTAATTTAGAGTGACTTTGCCTCCTTGACACTATACTTCTTTCTTGGACTCACTAATTATCCTCATTCATTTCTCCTCTTCTCTTGATTATCCATATTCAAGTTGGGTGCTACCCGGCATCTCCACCATTTATCTTTTTTTTTCTTTTATTAGCATTGTTAGCACCCAGCCTTAGTTCATTATCTTTTATCCCACCCTTCTTTATACTCCTCATCTTACACCATGCACCTCTAAGATAGCTACCCTTAACTTAGGCTGTTTGCCTAAATCAAGGTGCTCAGTGTCCAAGGAAGCCCAGAGGTAAATATGTTTATTATGGCATAAATGATAAGGTGAAAGGTTCCACACAAAAAAAATAGTCAAACTAGGCTCTAAACAGGGATCAAACTGGTATTATGCATACAGGGAAGGATATTTAGGCTAAAAGTGAGTTAATCAACGATGACCTATGATCCTGTCCTGACTCCTATCCCGAGATCATGGCAAGAATAACCAAGAAAGTTTTGGCTTTAGCATACAGAGGGGAACAAGTAATAGGTCACACACACCTGGCACACAAATATATCACATATCACCACTTATCTAGTTCATGCTATTGTTCAGTAATACTCATCAAACAGCTATGATTAATGCCACAGCAAGATTCACAATGGTCATAAGTAAATGTAATCTATACAATTTATTGAGCGGGACATTGGAAGGATGGTTAACAGTTGAGCACAATGTTACTGCCTTTTGTGTCCTTTTTTTTCTTTTGAAAACCAACAACTTAAAACTAAAGCAGAAACTAGATTAAGAGTTAGAGTATATCTGGACTGAGTCGTTCTCACGGATCATGGGTTGCCTCCCATGCAGCGCTTGATTTAATGTCACGGCATGACTCAGGTATCTTGATCACCTCAGACTTCATTGAGACAGATAATGGTGGTGTTTTTAACCGATTCTTCTAGGCCAATGTAAAGCTTTACCCGTTGCCTATTTACCTTAAATGTACTGCCATCTTCATTTTCGAGCTCCACTACCCCAGATGAGTGGACTTGATTTACCTTAAAAGGACCCGACCACTTACATTTCAGCTTCCCTGGAAACAATTTGAGTCTGGAATTAAACAGAAGCACCAAGTCCCCTTTTTTGAACTCTCGTTTCTCTATTTTCTAGTCATGGTACCTTTTCATCTTTTCTTTATACAAATATGCTCATTCATACGCCCTGAGACGACATCCATCTCATTCAGTTGCCCTAGTCTCATCTCTGTTGCTTTTTTCCAATTCAAATTCAACCTCTTGAGCGCTTATAAAGTGTTGTATTCCAGCTCTATTGGCAAATGGCATGGTTTTCCATAGACTAGCTGAAATGGTGACTTGCCAATAGGTGTCTTAAAAGCAGTTCGGTATGCCCACAAGGTATCATCAAGTTTTTGGGACCAGTGTTTTTGGCTAGCATTCACCATCTTGGCTAAGATGGCCTTAAATTCACGATTCGATACCTCCACTTACCCACTGGTTTATGGGTGATATGGAGTAGCCACTCTATTTTGTTTCACTCCATATTTTGCCAGAGCTGCTCGAAATGATTTGTTGCAAAATTGAGATCCTCTATCACTTATGATAGTGTGCGGTACTCCAAAGCGAGAGAAGATATTCTTCTTGAGAAAAGCAACAACTCTTTTTCCCTTATTGTTAGCCAGAGCAATAGCTTCGACCCATTTAGAAACATAGTCAACAGCAACCAGAATATACTTTATTCCATAAGAACTTACAAATGGCCCCATGAAGTCAATTCCCTATATATCAAATAATTCTACTTCAAGCATCTTAGTCAAAGGCATTTCATGCCTTTTAGATTATCCCGAGATGCCACACGGTGCTTATGGACCTAAAGGACCACAAGATAACCCTTTTCTGATATACGTACCTGTACACTGCATAATATCTAAAATAAATGCGGAAACTTGCCATAAGGTTCAATATATCTATACATACTCAAAACTGAAAACTGATTATAAATACATTCGTTTGAAAAGCCTCTAAACTGTCTAAACTGTGGAGTTGATAGGACAGGTCCCCAACTTACTCCATCAACTAAAATAAACAAAATCTAAAATAATAATAGTAAACTGAGATTCATCCTCGAAAGAAGAGGACTCACTGCTACTGCTGCTGACGGGGACTGAACTGCTAAGGATAATCTGGATCCTGTGCCTCTAAACCTATGGTGTTAAATAAAACACCATAGCGCAAATACGTTAGTATAGGAATGTACCAAGTATGTAGACAAGGTAGGCTAATGCAAAGGCTCATGCATGCATAATATCTAAACTGAATAATCATGAAAGATGCCTATGAGAACACATACATGAATGCACAGAACATGAATACAATCATTGCAACTCTAGATACTGAAACTCGCATACCACTTTACTGCAGACTAAACTCACTACTGACACTAAGATATTGAATCACTGAATTCTATGATACTGATAACTGAGGATCTGGATGTACTTACATCAAGGACTGTACTTTGAGATTACTACTTTCGACTGATAGAATTAGAGATCAACTTTGCTAACAGATTATTTTGGAAGTGATTATCAATGATAAGAAGTATGATTATATCTTAATCTGACGATAAGAATATTCCATAGAAATCTGATACTGTGATCAAGCCTGTCTGGTGGTATATCTCTGAATATGATATCAATCAACTGTATATGTGACCAAGCCTATCTGTCAGGATGGTCCATGAATTAATGGAACTATCTGAGTTCCTCATAAAGATAGATGACTGTATCTGACAGTCCTGATTTCTGAAGATTAATTTTGAAACTGAGACTGAATCTAAAACTGAAACTGTGGGAAATAGTCACTTAACCGATATGCCCCAACCTACCACAGGTGGGGTCCAACCTCTACCCATGGTTGGGAGGGCGCCAATACCGTGCCATAAGTAAAGATATTATCTTTATATGCATTATCTTTAGGTGACCCTCATCAATCAGGTGCTTAAACGAAAATGGTGGAGCCCTCATCTAACAGGTCAAGCCACCTTATCTACCCTTATCTAACAGGTATGATGTCTCTTATCTACCCTCAACTAGTAGGTATGATGTCTCAACTAATGCTGGCTACGTAGTTTTGGAGCACAAAGATTGCATCTAAGAATCACACCATTTACTAGTAGGTGAGTTCCCATCCTTGAGCTCGCTCGGTGCTAGTTTCTACTCCAACTGAAAGACTCTGACTGAATTCTTAACTGAGCACAACTGAACTGAATCTGACACTGATCATGTTTCTCAAAAGATCTAACTAAGTTACGCTGAGATTACTTAGTTCCGTATCTGACGGAAAAGACATCGAATCATAGTATCTGACTGACGATACAAAGCTTGAATAGATTACTCAAATTACTTCTGAGATTAGAATTGAATCACTTGAATACTATTAAATCTGAGCTGATTACAAGACTAAGGCTAGATTACTAGCGATACAGATATTACAGAGATTTCTGAGATTGCTGAGCTTTCTTAAGTTTCGCACTTGTCTGAGGATACAGAGTTCTATAGTTCACTGAGTTCTGAGAATCATGGCTCAACTGGAATTATCAAGAAACTGACATGGCCTCTAGACAACAACTCTATTTTTGGGTATAAATACCCCCAGGACTCGATAGCATAAAAGTAAGCATCATCATTTATTCATCATCACAAGCATTCATGCATCATCACAATCATTCAAGCATCTTCACAAGTAATTCAGGAATCATACCATATGTTTATTTCTATAGTCATTAAACATCACCTCAAGTATTTAAGGATCTCAAACGTCTATTCATCATCACAGTCGCCAAGGAGTCACTTTGAGCATCTCAGAATCATAATCATATAATAACGTAGGGGAAACATGCTACTAGATTGTACTCCCTTCAACAAGGTTTAACCTCAGCTATTTCATACCTATATTGATCTTGACGTGTTTGGATATCTCATGGCTTGGGGAGACTTCATACTATCATGTCATAACTTACTTGCTAACCACTTAGCATGTATTAAAAGCTTAACATATATCATGATCACATAATTGGGGGAATTTACAACCATCATTTCTCGACTTGTTCACTAGCGTCTTTCAACAACCACTAGACATGACCGATTTTACACCTACTTGGGAATTTTATGCTTTCTTGGCACATTTCACTCACTAAGGCATTTTATCAAACACTAGGCATGCATGGACTAACTCACAATTTGGGGTTTCCTATTCAACATACTATAGTGGCTCTTATGCTTAACCTAATCTCTTTATCAGAACTATGGGGAACATTATTCACTTATTCAACCATTTCTACACCCAAAAGTCATGAACACATCACATGGAAAAACAACTTCAAGAGGGTCTATCACAAACATCACATGAATTCCACATACTAGGGTCAAAGCTCATAAATTTTGTAGGCAAACATAAATCAAAACTCAACAACACATTAAACATCCATTTCAACTCATACAAATCGTTAACAACTTATAAACATAAAAATCTTTTAGTTTTAAAAAGGGTTCTTGAGCTTCTTGGATGAAAGAGACCAAGAATCAACATCTACATACCTTATCCTTTGAAATTGGATGAACTTTAGTGCTTGAAACTTTATCCACACTTGATATAAATAAATTCTTGAAACCCACACTATGATAAAATTGATTCTTGAAGAAACCGTGAAGAATTTATGGATGAATTTTGGAAGATTAAGGTTCTTGAATGAAACCCTAGATATTCTTGAGAGAATTGGAAAACAAAATGATTGAATTAGGATTTGAATGAGGTTTCCTCATATTTATAGAGGCTCAAAAAAGGTGGAAAATGAAAAAAATATCCTTGCAAAAATGCCCTTGAATTGTTGGAAAAATATACATGATGCCATCCAGACAGGCCGTCAGGTCCGTGATAGGCCGTCATGAATGGTCATCACAAAAGGGGTCCAAATTCTTGATTTTCTGCCCAGGTATGATGATGTCGTTAGAAATGTCATCAGAATGTGACAATGTCTTCAAAAAGGTCGTCAATAACGTGATAGCCCGTCAAAAATGTTGTCACCATTTTCCAGCTTGACATGCTGGAATAAAATGGGGATAACTCTTTGCTCCGATATCGGATTTAGGTGAAATTGGTATCGTTGGAAAGCTAATTCAAAGATATTTCATTTTATATATAGAAAGACAACCAATTATTCATATACAACTAGTTATGGTCGATTGAAGTTGACCCAAATTTTTACGGTCACTAAAACTTGAACGATAGGAAAGCTTTCAACTCGACCATGAGTTAGGGGACCTCTATGATCTTAATTCATGCTCAAATATATTCCCACATGATTCAACATATTTCATACTTGGGAGGATATTTCTAAAACATTTTGACTCGGATTTTTGCTTTACCAAATATGCTCTAAGGCTCAGACTGGAAGAGGATTTTGTGGGGCATTACATAGATATTGACCCCTACCTCTAACATTGGTCACATTTCTACACAAACTCGTGGGAATCTTTAAATAATGTTGGCCAATAATAGCCACTCTGTAACACCTTCCTGGCCGTTCGGTCACCTGCATGGTGACCCCTAACTGGGGAAGCATGACATGCTTTCAGTAAACATAACACATCTACTTCAGGCACACATCTCCGTATGATACTGTCTATACATCGCCAAAAAAGATAAGGCTCATCCCAGAAGTAATGTGTTACATCATGCAAGAACTTCTTCCTTTGGTGGAATGAAAGATTTTCTGGGATGATCTCACTCACAACATAGTTTGCATAATCCGTGTACCAGGGTAGTGATTCCATAGAAGTTGCCAGGATCTCCTCATCAGGAAATGCATTATTTATCTTTGTTTTATCATTAGCTTCCTGTTCATCTTCCATTCTAGATAAATGATCTGCAACCTGGTTTTCACAACCTTTCCTATCTTTGACTTCAAAATCAAATTCTTGCAGTAGAAACACTCATCTAATAAGCCTTGGTTTAGCATCCTTCTTGGACATTAAATACCGTAATGTCGCATGGTCAGTATGGACTACCACTTTAGTCCCAAGCAGATAAGATCTAAATTTCCTAAAAGCATACACCACAGCTAGCAGCTCCTATTCAATTACTGTGTAATTTTTTATGCTCCATTCAGTGCTTTGCTGGCATAGTATATTGGGTAAGATAATTTATCCCTCTTTTGTCCCAATACAACTCCCAGCGCGACACCACTTGTATCACACATTATTTCAAACGGTTTTGCCCAGTCAGGTACAATAACAATAGGGGCCTCCATCAGCTTCTTTTTAAGGCACTCAAATGCCTTCAAGCATTTTTCATTGAATAGGAATTTCACTTCCTTCTCCAACAGCTTAAAAAGTGGATTTGCAACTTTGGAGAAGTTTTTTATGAATCTCCAATAGAACCCTGCATGACCAAGAAAACTACGTACTCCCTTTACTGAAATGGGAGGTGGTAATTTCTTGATGACTTCTACCTTTGCTCGATCAACTTCAATCCCTTTTTTGGAGATTTTGTGGCCCAGCACGATACCCTTCTTTACCATAAAATGACATTTTTCCCAGTTGAGCACTAGATTAAATTCAATACATCTTTGCAAGACAACATTTAGATTCTCCAGACACATTTTGAATGAATCACCTACCACAGAGAAATCATCCATGAATACCTCTATGGTGTCTTCCACCATGTCAGAGAAGATAGACATCATGCACCATTGAAAAGTGGCCGGTGCATTGCATAGCCCAAACAACATCCTTTTAAATACAAATGTGCCATATGGGCATGTAAATGTCATTTTATCTTGATCGTTCGGAGCAATGTAGATTTGGTTATATCCAGAATAACCATCCAAAAAGCAATACCACTCCCTACCAGCCAATCGATCAAGTATTTGGTCTAAAAAGGGCATGGGGAAGTGGTCCTTTAGAGTCCAAGAGTTAAGCTTGCGGTAATCCACGCAGACCCTTCACCCGATTACTGGTCTGAGTGGAATCAGCTCGTTCTTTTTATTAGCAACCACCGCCATACCCCCTTTCTTGGGCACGCATTAAACTGGACTTACCCATTTGTTATCAGAAATAGAGTAAACTACTCCTGCATCCAACCACTTAATAATCTTCTTTTTAACCACCTCCTGTATTGGTGGATTCAGATGGTGCTGATGCTCAATGGTAGGAGTACAATCTTCTTCTAGTTGGATTTTATGCTTACAGATGCCAGGGGGAATGCCAATAATATCTGTGATGGTCCATCCGATTTCTCTCTTACCCCTCTGAAGTACTAAAACAAGTGCATTTACCTATTTTTCTTCCAAATTAGATGCAATAATAATAGGTAGCGTACTTTCTTTCCCCAGAAACCCATACCGTAATTGACCAGGCAGCTTTTTTAATTCTATTATCAGTGGTTCTTTAATAGATGGATTGGCTGGTGGTGTTGGTCGATTTGCAAAATCAAGGTCGAGCTTTTTAGGAGCATCAGAATATGAGCCCAGGCCAGTCAGGGCACAAACTATCTCTTCATACTTCTTAATGCCTTCGCTATCATAGTTTATCACAACCATAGCTAAGGGCTCAATAACCAGCTATTCAGTTTTGACCACATCCTGTTCGTCCTCAAAATATACATTAACCACTGAGAACACACTCATTTCCTTATCCTGCTTCATTGATTTGCCCACATCAAACCATACCTCTTCATCGTTTACCCTGAATAAGAGCTCATTCGCTCTCAAATTAATCAACACACTTTCAATTGTGAGGAAAGGTAGACCCAATATTATGGGCACCTCGAAGTCTACTTTGCAGTCCAGAATGACAAAATCTGTAAGGAATATGAAATTTGAGATCTTTACCAACACATCATGTAGAATACCAACAGGTCGCTTTACTGATCTGTCGTCCATCACCAGCCTTATGTTGGTAGGTGTGGGATTCCCCAGGCCCAATTTTTTTATAAATAGTCAACGACATGAAGTTAACACTTGCCCCCAGATCACATAGTGCTTTAGTGAATTCCATGGTTCTAATTGTGTAGGGAATAGTGACTGCACCTGGGTCTGACTTTTTCTGTGTCAAGGTCCTTATGGAAATATCACTGCAAAGGTAGAGATCTGCTTCTAGTTTGCAACTCACTGTTCGCTTCTTGATAACAAGGTCTTTCATGAAGTTTGCATATCCTAGTATTTCCTCAAGTTCTTTGATCAAAGGCACATTTATAGTCAATTTCTTGAGCATTGCTAAGAACTTGCTGAATTTTGCATCATCAGCCTTCTTTCTCAGCCGTTGAGGAAAGGGATGTGGTGGCCTTGGGATGGGTTTCAACACCACTTCCTCTTCCTTCTCCTTTTCTGACATATCAATAGAACTATTTGGCTTCTCAGACTCCTCTGGGTATTGTTCTGCTGGTTCCTCTGCAACTTTCTCAGTATTTATAGATTTGCCTACAGAAGGGCCAGATAACCTCTTACCACTCCTAGTGACAATCGCCAGACATGAACCGTCTATCTTATGATCCTGAACCATTTGAGTAAGTAAAGTACCACTTCTTACCTAGCTTAGTGTTGATGGAAGTTGACTCATCTGTTGTTCTAACTGCTGGATCGAAATTGAATGTGACTTGACCAGCTAACTCATAGTGGAAAATTCACTCCTCATACTAGTTACTCCTGCGTTGGTATCCTCTACTCTTTTTAACAGTTCTTTCATCATATCCTCCATAGACCACTTTCTCGAGCTAGTTATAGCAGCTTTTTGATTTCCAGCATGAACATACAACCCATTTCTATCATTGCTACTTCTCCAGTTTTCTTGCTCCCTGTCTCTGTGATTAGGATTATCATACCCGTTCCGACCTTGATTCCTTTGGCTAATGCCTCGGAGACCCCCCTGATTAGCAACATAGTTGACAAAATTTACAAATTGTGACAAAATTTACCAGATGTAGGTTGGGGTCATCCCCAGGAAGGCCTCCAAACAACCCCTTCAAATTTAAAAGCTGGATCATTATGCTTGTAATATTGAATTTTGCTCCAGGTGTTAACGGAGGGGGAATGATCATACTCGTTGCACCTGTTCCATCCACATCACCATCATCATCAGCCTCATACCGCAGCAGTTGTTCTTCCATTCTGCTCATGCGGTGGGGCTCCGGATCGAGTAGTGCTCTACGTAACCTATATAGATCCTACAAATAAAGAAAAATAACAACCGAACGTAACTCTAGAAAACTCAACTATCAGCAAATTATCGCACGCAATCTTTTAATCTACAATCGTATTCCCCAACAATGGCACCATTTTTTATAACGCTCAAATTACACTCTTGTATGGGTGTAAGCGATCGTTGTCAATATAAAACCCAACTAGGTTGGGGTCGAATCCCATAGGGAATAGGGTGTGAACTTTGATTTGTTTACAAAATGCTTTACTGGTAGTTTACTATTTCCGAAGTGGGGGTTTAAATTTCACAGAGAGTCAATTTTTACTTTCTATATTTTAGTTTTGTAATCAATATAAATGAGAAACCAGATTTATATTCACCATGGGTATTGTGAGTTAACAAATACTAGGTAATGCTGGGGATTCTTGAAGTAAGTAGAAACAATAGAATATCCTTGACTATGATACTTTCTGACTTATCTCTTGACCTCACCAGATAATTTATTATCTAATTCTCACGAACTTAGATAACTTATTTATTTTCAATAGGATGTTATCTCAGGTAGATTAATCCAGTTATGACATCAATCATTAAATAGAAGGTTGGTAGCTTCCGAGTCCCTGTTGATAATTCACGACCTCTAGTCTATTTCTCTGTTAGAAGCAAATAAAACCTAAGGCATAATCTAATGTTTGTAACCATTAGATTTCAGTTAAAACAACAGAATTTCAAGATGTTCTACTTCTCTTTGAATCCATTCAATACCTAGCATCATATCAAACCCTAATCCATGGATCCCATAACTCCGGCTAATGGAATTAGCCGCTCATGATTTGATGAACGAAATAACAAGTTGAATTCATGATGATAAGGATAAACTTATGAATGGATAAAAAAAAACAACAAGTAGTTCCTTCAATTTAATCACAAGGTGGAAAACCAAAAATAGTTGATAAGAAACAAGAAGAATAAGTGATGGAAGAGAGCAATGTACGTCCTTCTCTTCTCAGGGTTAATGTATGATAGATAATGACCTATTCCCTTTTAAAATCCTAAACAAGTCTTTAAATAGTCAACCCTAAATAAGGAAACAAAATTAAAGTTTTAGTTTTCTCTTTAGATTAGACGATGATGCTTTTGACGGAGCGTCAGACACCTGACGACATGTGCGAGATGTCGTCAAAAATTCTAGTGAATTGTTATCTTCTGACTCTTCAGACGACAATCCTGATGGCGTGTCAAAAATATTGGCGGCGTTTGTAAACTGGCGTCACAACTCTATTGGTAAACAACATATTTTGCCTCAGGTTGACGATGATTTTGATGAGATATCACATATTTGATGGCCCCTCCAAATCACCATCACAGTTTATCTCAACATCTCTGGTTCTGTCTAAGCTTAACGGCAACTTTGACATCCTATCCCATGTATGACGGTGCTTCAGGATGATCGTCAAACACATTTCAGCTTATTTAGGGTGATTGCGCACACATCAATATTACTTCATAGTGAAGTGTAAATAGAGTTGTTTGGTTATAAGCACATAAGACTACCCATAAAGCAAATGTTATAGATGTATACTTTGCAAAGTCTTTTTGCTAAAACCTAATTAATCAATTGATAAATTTAAATCTATTTTAAATATCAGATACTATTGTTTTTCAAAATACAAAGAAATCAAATTCAGTTTTGGACACCTAAATTGGGAAGAAGCCAAGAAGGGAGTAAATAATACTAATATTTTGGAATCATATATTGAACCCAAAACAGATAGAAATCAGGAAAAAATATCATTAAGAGCAGGCAACACAAAGAAAGAAAAAAAGATCCCCATGTGAAAGTTAGTCTTCCATATTTTCACGTCTTTTCCTTTTGAAAAGGAAAATTTAGTAACTATCAAAGTCCAAGTAACAACATTTCTCTCGGGCATTCTATCAAACACTTTGTTAGGTAATCTCAAATAAATAAACTCTCCATCAAACAAATCAATCAATGCAAACCCAAATCAAATATCCAACTCAAAGTACCCAATTGTAATCATAAATCAAAATATCTCCAACCCGATCCATCGTAATTCTGTACCACAGCACCCTATATACTATGAATGTCCTGAGAAGCTACTAATAACTATGTTGGGCTCACAATTCACCTTTTGACCTGATTTGCACCTCAAGAAAAGATTTTTTCGCTCAAATTTTCTATCGATTATCTAACAATAAACCAATACCCAGCTAGATATAAAACAAATTCGCTATTCAAAAATTTATTTTTTAGCTCAAATTCATTATCGATTATCTGACAATCAATCAAATTATGAACGTAGAAATCATAAGGAAACACCAGTTTAAACCTCCTTAGAAAGTATGGAATCTATAAGGAACTCTTTTTGGCTATTCAGCAACTACCACAAGCTCCGCGAACATTGTTTTTGTATCAATTGCATTCACAGCTAACTTTCTACATAAATTTATAAGAGAATGGTTCGGTTAAGGTGATTTTAGTTTTAAATTTCAGTTATAAACTTTTCATTTCCACATGCGCCTAAGAAAAAAGATAGCAACATAATTGATAGATAAAGGTACACCATGTACAAGGGAAACATGGACATGCACCCACTTCCAATTTTGTGTAAATAAAGTCCAAAGAAAACTGTAACTAAATAGTGAATGCTCTCCTGTACGTATTTTTCTAGCTATGATCATATCAATGTGAACAAAAAACAGACAATTGAGCATCATATGAACTTAAAAGCATGTAGCTTCAGTATAGTGTGGTTGCAAACTTTCTCTACACATACACAATTCTAAGAAGTAGAATACATTATGCTCTTTACATTATGCGGGTGCAACTGTTAGACACAATAAACTTCGTAACTAACTCTTTGCCAACATCACTTTAAATAGTAGAACAAACGAAATTTTCCTTATTTCCTAACATTTGGAAGACCACCAATGCAGAATGGTCTTAGTGATGCTCATGATAATGTAAATAAGAGAGTGGAAGATAAGGTACCCAGTGTTCTCATCATGCATGAAGAATATCAAGTAGCCATCGTCTTCTTCACATTCTGTACCAGGCTGATTGGGAACAAATACAGCCTCCGAAACAAAGTTGCCAGGTCCAAGATCAAATATACTTTGAATATTTTCTCTAACTTCAAGCTGTGATTTTCCAGTATCTGGTTCAGCCTGCAAATCAAATTTGATGATTCTAGTTACCTTAGCAATGCTATTCAAAGTGGTTCCATATACATAATGTTGCTTCCTAAATTTCAACAGAGTTACTATTATTATACCAATATGAGAGAGAGGCCTACTGACAAAACTTTAGGTAAACCAGAACAAGCAATCAAAACTAAAGAGGAACATCAAGCTAATACATACGGAAAACACATCTTAGCACTCACGAACAAAATAACAAGCAAATAGATAGATGATAAATGAAGGTGTTCATTACCAAGCATTTTATGTGACCGATACTTAAGCTACGTTGATTAAATTTCCTGATAATTTTACGATAGGAGATTGACCTTCCAGTGTAGTTCTTATTGATCCTTGGAGAATCAACTACACTCGGATAGTTACTTCTATGAAGCTGCACCGCTCTTCATGTTAAATCTCATTTCATATCTGTATAAACAAAACCATGAGCAAGAACTAAGACATACATAACCAAGGTCAATTTAAACAATCTTCGTCAGAGTCTCCTAATAGCTCATTACAGAAATTCTCAAGTTTTTCTTTAATGGATCCATTAACCAAGTCTAGGTATGGATTAATAAGGTGGCAGGTGATCAACACGACTTCTTCCCCCCTCCTCCCAATCATTGGTTAGAAAAATAATCTAAATGATAAAAACAGTCAAAATTAAAAAAGAAGAAAATTAAAAGGTGATTAGGCAGGACATGACGCATATTCAGGTTACTGAAGACATGATCTTAGATAGGGGAATGTGAAGGACGCCTATTAGAGTAGAAGGTAGTCGGATAGGAGTGTTGTCGTGCACCATAGTATGTTAGTTTACGATTTAGTTGTAGATATCCATTATTGTTGTTTATTGTGTTTCGATTATCGCAATAGTAAAGAAGCTTGATCAAGAAACATGTTTTATGTGTGTATATTATAGATTTATAATCAATAAATAGCTATATTTATGTGTGAATCTCACCTGAAATTGCACCATGAAGAATGTAGAAAAGTGGATGAAAAGTTGAAAGAACTCATCCAAAAAGATAGATGAAATTTCAAAATAGGAGGTTAGTCAGCTCATTCACAGTAAATTGGACAATGTTCAAAAGGAGGTTAAAACACGTGGATGGCTCCGATTAAAGCGAATGAAGGGTTAGGATCCCATAAGGAAACAATTATGAATACAATCATACATCAAAATTCCGGTGTGAGAGCATGTGAAAAATTGGTATTTCCTTAACCCTTTCCCATGTTCTTCTTGCTCTGACTTCTCTTCTCTCTCAACACATACTATCAAATTCTTTACTAATTACCAATTAATCAAATTGCTATTTCCCTAAATGAATGAGCTAATCAGTTCGAACTATAGATCATATTGAAAGCTGTATTTTTATTCCCATTTCAAGTATCTTAGTGATGACCTGATTACTGGGAGTTGACGCTAGACTATTTTGATTTAAATTAGCATTCCTGGTTGTTGTTAGCTGTTATATTCCATTCTATTACTGACTTGATTTTTTATGTTTCTAGGAAATTGAATCAAATTGTTGTTGGATTGGGAGTAAATTATTATCGAATTGAGTGGTCGACTTGTTAATTACATAGCGAGTTCACTACACTTGATTTGAGATTAAAATACTAAAACAGTTTGAAGCATATTAAAGATCAAAATTCATGACACATACTATATAAAAGTCTTTGTATTATGCAACAACATAATAAACTTGAAATAAAGAATCCATTTTTATACCTGGATAATCGTGAACTGCAAAACCTCCCACTTTGTATACACATAATGCACTCCATAGAACAACCCAATCTCCAAACCCCAAAATCCTAATTTCCCTATCACCAACCTCCTCGAATTCAATTGATCAAAAGCATTATAGCTCCAACACAGACTAATTACAGACAACGACGCTGATACTGTAGACACCGCCACAAACAACATGAAACTGAACGAAGCCCTTGAACTAATAACTGGAAATTTTTATTGTTTCATTACGGAAAAGAATCTTACATCGCAGCCATAACAGAGGAAAATACTAACATGAGGAAGAATGATAGCAAGGAAGACTTCAAGAAATGTTGATTCTTCTAGATATATGGAGAAAAGTGAAATAGTATACCGATTGTTTGTGTGGACTGAGTATGAGAAATATGGATTATTCTAGAGCTAGAGATGTAGAATATTTGATAGTGTAAAATTACGTTATTGCCCTTGGTCGTCCCTTCTTCACATTTCTATATAGTAGAAAAAAAATACCTTATGATAAGGTCTGCTGATAATAATATGTCATAAATTTTCGTTAGTAAAAACAACGTGTGGTAGGTAGTTTGTTGCCACCCTTTGTTGCAAGCAAAGCTTTTATTTGACACAATACTTTAATTTATTTTGGGCAATTTACTAGAATCTTCCTGCTTGAAGCTTCTTCGTTTATTGAATTAACTGTATAAAATTAATACTCATCACATATTTTGTATCTTTACTAATTTTGTGTTTATATTGTAATTCAAATACAATTTTAACATAAACATTTGTGTGATGTTTGTAAAGAAGTTAATACTCATTCAGGTATGATACACATGTAATGTACAACACTTGTACTCACTTACAAGAGTACAACGCGCAAATTTAAAGTGCTTTCAAGTATGTATTCATTCTCAAAATTCAATCTATATATTAGGTCATATTAAATATAACATAATATATCACCATTTTATACAATAAATTAATATCTATAATACAAATATTATATAATTAACCAAGTTCAAATAATTTATCTATAGAGGTTGAGAAGATATTTAATTACATTGAATTCAACTATTGTATCACTGTAATATCATTTACTTTTTCATATTAATGAATATTGAATTTACCTCGACAACAATTGTTATTGCACGTAATTTTTTAAATTTTATTTATTTACTTTTTTAATATACGTAAAATTTACGTGTAACGAGGTACGCTAATCTAGTTTCTAAAAGTATTTCAATTGTATTTGTCTACATATATATATTGGTGAATGTACTCACACTGCTGTAACCGTGAGTATCCCTTTCTTTTATGGATCCACGCATGCATCCTGATAAAAGAAATAAATTAGTATAAGGTAATTGGACTTTATTTAATCAAGGCTGGTTGTGTTGAAAAAATTTCTACAATATTGATATTGGATAGGAATTAGTAATAGTAAGAGAGTTGTCACAAACACTGTGTCGTGGCATGCCATTTCCTTGAAAGCAATTTCGGCCCGACTCCGGTGAAAATCCTTCTAGCCGGTCGCTCTCCAAGGTTTCACAGCTACTTTCAAACACATGCACTCGTGGTTAGGAGTTTGGAGGTTTCCCAAACCAATTGCCCAAAAATTGTCAAAGAATAGGAAGCTAAGATTACAGTAGAGAATTGATGAAGGGGAGAGAGTATTTTGTTCTCTATGTTTTCTTACATCTTTAGTTCTCAAACGACACTTCTTAAATATTTATACCATTCACGTTTCATCCATCAAAAGAGTGAATGAAGACAAACAGAGTTAATGTACATAAATTAAACAGAGTTAATGTACATAAATTAACATTACTCTTAAATTAATGACAAAGTCATAATGTCTAGTAACTTTCAAGACTTGTGAATGTCTCTTCATTAATCGTCATTTAAATGAATATACATTTATGAAGAAGTAAATCTCCCATCCTATATGACTTACGGATGTTTATAAATATTTATTACAGAGAGTTAAAAGAGTTTTAATCTTTGCATTAACATTGAAGGAATTATCCTTCAATCCCCCACTAATGCAAAGATAAAAAATGGAATAATTTTTGGGCAAAAGGAAGGAACCTGTACTTAAGTGTCAATATCTTTCTATTTGAATTGACACGTCGTGATGTGAGGCAACAACATTTATCTAAAAAGTGAAGTACTCTTGAACTAGATAGACATAAGCTGAGACCCCCACAATACATACCATATCCTTTATTTTAAGCAACCTCCGCGATACTACAAAGTGTATTTATGGTCATTCACACAAACCTTAGGTCTCATGAGTGCTCTAGAAAGATAACCCAAGTCTTTAATAAAAAGGTGACCAACCTTTTACACTCATATAGATGATCCATCAAGTCTATCTCATAGATCACCTTAAGGCTATGGATCATTAAGAGCAAAAATAAGTTCAACCTTATAATACACTACCTCACGTCATAGGGATAGAATATGGAGTGTTTATTAAAGGCCTATATGGCTTCGTTTGACCGCAAATGGGTATCCACCATATTACCTCAATCTATGGGCTTTAGCCCTATCCCCCTCGATGAATCAAGGACCATTTTTCTTGTCAAACCCTTGGTCATAGGATCCGCCAAATTTCTTTCAGATCTTACATATTCAAAGAAAATAACACCATGTTTCAACAATTGTTTAACTGCACTATGTTTGATACGAATATGTCTCTTTTTATCATTGTATACACTGTTTTTAACAATCCCAATTGCCGCCTGTGAGTCACAATGTAAAGAGAATCGTGGCATTTGTCTTCCCCATAAAGGCACATCTGTCAAAAGATTTTTGAGCCACTCAACTTCTTGCCCTGCCAACTCGAAAACAATGAATTCAGATTCCATAGTAGAACGTGCTATACAAGTCTGCTTTGAAGACTTCCATGAAATAGTACCTGCACCCAAAGTAAATACATAGCCACTGGTAGAGGTAACTTCATCATTGTCAGTCACCTAGTTTGCATCACAACAAACTTTTAAAACGGCAAAAAATTATTAAAATGCAAACACCAATTCATAATACCTCTCAGATACCTTAACAAGCGATGAAGAGCATTTCAATGTTCATTTTTGGAATTTTGAGTATATCTACTCAATCTACTAACAACATAAGCTATATCAGGCCGAGTATAGTTCATGAGAAACATTACACTGCCAATTATTTTAGCATATTCAGTTTGAGAAATACTGAAATCTTTATTCTTTTTCAAGTGTATGCTAGGATCATAAGAAGTTCTCACTGAAACTACATCAAAACAATTAAATCTTTTCAACATTTTTTTAATATAATGAGACTGACACAAAGAGAAACCATTAACATTTCTTTTGATTTGTATTCCTAAAATCACATCAGCTTCTCCAAGGTCTTTCATTTCAAATTTAGAAAATAAAAATTTCTTAGTCTCATTTACAACATTCACATTAGGGTCAAAGATTAACATGTCATCCACATTTAAACATATAATCACATAGTCTGATCCTATAATTTTAGTATAAACACAGGTATCAGATAAATTAACAACAAAGCCATTATCTATTAATGTGAAATCAAATTTTTCATACCACTGCTTAGCTGCCCGCTTAAGTCCATATAAGGACTTTCTTAATTTGCATACTTTATCCTCTTTTTCTGGGACCACAAAACCCTCAGGTTGAGTCATATAGATCTCTTCTACTAAATCACCATTTAAAAATGCAGTTTTGACATTCATTTGGTGTACCAGTAATTGTGAATAGAAGCTAGAGCAATAAGAGTTCTAATGGTCGCTATTTTAGTCACTGGAGAATAAGTATCAAAATAATTAATACCTTTCTTTTAGTTAAATCCCCTAATCACAAGTCTAGCCTTATATTTATCAATTGTACCCTCAGGCCTCAATTTATTCTTGAATATGCACTTGTTACTTATGGGTTTACAACCTTTAGGCAAATCATACAAGTCCCATGTGTGATTAGAAACTATAGAGTCTAATTCACTTTTAACAGGATATTTCCAAAATATCACTATCTATTGAACTCATTGCTTCATCATATATCTTAGGGTCTTCTTCTATTAAGTAGATAGACACTAATTCATCATTTAAAGTATCGATATCAAATCCTCAGTTAAGAAGGTGGTGATAAAATCAGGACCAAATATAGTCTCAGTTCTACGTCTTTTACTCCTTCTAAGTTCATTTTCATGCTCATTAGCATTAACATCAGAAGTAGACATAACATGAGAGTTAACAGACATAGATACAGAAGTATTATTTTGCACATCACTAGGCATATTATTTTTCAAAGGAAAAACATGCTCAAAAAATTCTGCAACTCTAAATTCACAAATAAAATAATCATTTAATGACATAAATTTATATGCAGTATTATTTTGAGCATAACCAATAAAGACAGTGACAAAAGTCTTGGAGCCTACATTTATTCATTTAAAATTAGGTAGACCAATCTTAGCCAAACACTCCTACACTTTCAGAAATTTCAAGTTAGAGGCAAATCCTTTCCATAACTCATATGAGGTCTTGTCTAACTTTTTATGAGGGACTCTATTAAGAATATAGCATGCAGACAAGTCAGCTTCTCCCCACATATAGTCAGGTAGACTTGAGCTTAAAAGCATAGAATTCATCATTTCCTTAAGAGTTCTATTCTTTTGTTCAGATACACCATTTTGTTGGGGAGTATAAGGAGCACTAAACTCATGGATAATACTATTTTTTCTTACAAAAATCTTCTAGAGTTTTAGTATTATATTCACCACCCCTGTCAGATCTAAATCTCTCAAATTTCCTGTCTAATTGATTTTCTACTTCTGCTTTGAATTTTAAAAACATGCTTTCAGCCTCATCTTTAGACTTAATAAAGTATACCTTAGTGTACCTAGAAAAGTCATCAACAAAAGTAATGTACTACTTCTTTCCACCTTTAATAATAGTGTTCTTAAAATATGCTAAGTCTGAATGTACTAGTTCAAGCAATTTGGTCTTTCTACTAGTAACATATTTAAAGGTTTCTTAGCATGCTTTGCTTCTACACACACAACATTTAGAAATATCATCAATATTTACTGTAGGAATTAATCCCATTTTTCTACGTCTTTTAATAGAAGCAATATTAACATGACCTAGCCTACCATGTCATAAATTAATAGACTCATCAATATAAGCAGAATTAGGAATATTTGTATTATTGACAATCTCATGATCAATGTTCAGTACATATAAGCCCCCACTAAGGTATCCCTTCCTAACAAAGTTTTCTCTATGAGAAATAATTATTTTATCAGCTTCAAAAATAAGTTTAAAGCCTACTTTGTTGACAAGTGCTCCAGAAACTAAGTTTCTACGGAGCGAGGGAACATACAGAACATTGTTCAGAGATAATATTTTTTCAGAAGTTAATTTAAGTAAAATATTTCCTTTACCTATAACTGCAGCAGTAGTGGAGTTACCTATGTTGACACACTCACCATCGGTAAATTCCTCAAAGTCATGAAATAATTCTTTGTTAGCGCAGAAATGCATTGAAGCCCATGTGTCCAACACCCACTCAGTCTTGTTAAACACCAAGTTTATCTCGCCGACTACTGTTGCAATCACTTCATGACCCTCAGCAAGATGAACTTGGATATCATTTTGACCTTCACTGTTTTGAGTTTTGCAAACTATTCCATATTTCTTTAGCAGATTTATAAGTAAAAAATAAATCAAATAAAGTATTAGTCATATGACTTAATAAATGTCTTCTAGCATTTATGTTATTCTTTTTAATCTTCTTCTTACCAAATTCATCAACAATCATAACAGTATAAGAACCAGTAATGATCTTAGAACCATCATGAAACAAAACATAATGAACTTTTAATTGTTCTAAGAAAATAAAAAGTTTTTGTGACCAACGTTTAAAATTATTTCCGTCCAATGGCTCTACCTTTGACAAATCAGAAAAAGTTTTGTTCAAAGAAATAACCATTTATCAATACTATTTGTAAGAAAATCTCTTTCAAATTGTTGAAAAAATTTCTACAATATTGATATTGGATAGGAATTAGTAATAGTAAGAGAGTTGTCACAAACACTGTGTCGTGACAAGCCACTGCCTTGAAAGCGATTTCGGCCCAACTCCGGTGTAAATCCTTCTAGCCGGTCGCTCTCTAAGGTTCCACAGTTACTTCCAAACACGTGCACTCATGGATGGAAGTTTGGAGGTTGCCCAAACTAATTGCCCAAAAATTGTCAAAGAATAGGAAGCCAAGATTACGGTAGAGAATTGATGAAGGGGAGAGAGTATTTTGTTCTCTATGTTTTCTTACATATTTAGTTCTCAAACGATACTCCTTAAATAGTTATACCATTTACTTTTATATATCAAAAGAATGAATGAAGACAAACAGAGTTAATGTATATAAATTAACATTACTCTTAAATTAATGACAAAGTCATAATGTCTATTAACTTTCAAGACTTGTGAATGTCTCTTCATTAATCGTCATTTAAATGAATATACATTTATGAAGTATTAACTCTCTCATCCTATTCTCCCATCCTATATGACTTACGGATGTTTACACATATTTATTACAGAGAGTTAAAAGAGTTTTAATCTTTGCATTAACATTGAAGGAATTATCCTTCTGGTTGTCATCATTATCATTCTTCTTGGAATGTAACCAAGAAGCTGCAAGTTCATTATTGTTTTAAATCACCCAATACTAACAAAAACTTCCACTAAATCAAATTTTCCAAGTAAATTTTTGTGTTTGGTAGGAAAGGTGGCGAGGGCCAATAAACATCAACTGTGAAGATTGATTTGCCCAAATTAATTTTAAGTTAATCACCCTAAATTAATGGTGGGCATATATCGGTTTAAATAAATGAAAAAGTGGCTAAATTGTCCTCACTTATTGAGAATGGTATAAAAATATTTTTCATTCACCTTTTAGCTTTAAAATACCCTTAATTCACCTTTGAGCCCCATAATATCCTCCATATCCACGTTTGAGTTTCATAATACTTTTCATTCTAACAACTCTAAAATTAAACCATTATTTTTTTTTACAGTCACAACCAAGAGTTTGTTATAATAATTTAAAAATTTAGTCTCCACCTTACAAGGGCATTTTACACCTGGGTAACTCTATAATCCACCTTTAACCTTCATATATATTATATCGTATTGCCAAATTCAACTTGGTGCTGCTAACTTGAAATGTAGTACTGGTATTTATTGATGGTCGCATTTGTTCTTAGGTTGGGCATATTTGATGAAGATTTAGTTGTGATAAGGGCAATCTTAAAAACGGCTAATGAAACAATTATGTGCGTAGATAATGTCACTACTAGGTTCGGTTGTTGGTCGTTTTTAAAGAGTGGACTTGTTCTTCATTTTTCTTCCTCATATGCTCTACTTTATTTTTAGTTATGTGTATTAAGACGATAACTTTAGGTATCAAATTAAATTTCCTACAATTTTTAAGTGGTACAAATTATAATGAACTTTGAAGCAGAAATCAAATGGGGCAATGTGAAATATCTTAACTTTTAGTGTTTCATTGCAGCTATTTACATGTCAACAATGGAGAATGTTAGTGAAATTACAAAAAAATATTACAACTGAAATATTACAAGTGAAGAAAAATAAAAGTTATCATCTTCTTCTTCTTTGGCTGAGGCGCAGATATCTCACTCTCTTCAAAGAGATTCAAGCTCACTGCAGCAAATTATTTTACTAGTCTAACAGTAATCTTCTTGACTTATATCCTCAAGGATAAAAGAGCCTTCTCACAAAGAACAACTCAACAACTCAGAACAAAAGTTAAGTTCAAAGCTCCACAAAAAAGAACACCTCCCTTCAACTAACGAGTTCTTTTTTTTACTATATTTATTAACTCTATATTATCTTGTACTTTAAAAATATACAAGACCATCTCTATTTATAGGAGAGGAAGTTATCCATTCAATGAATAAGAATGAATAAGGGATAGCAAAGATGAAATATTAATGACTTTTAGGTTACAAAAGTTACATGAGTTAAACCACATAAAGAATTGTATAATGGAAGAATAAAGAATGAGTGGTTAAAAGAACTTCAACAAAAATAAAGGCCAAATTCAGCCACCACAACCAATAGACAAATCTCTAAATGCATATATGTCCAAAAATCCCATGCACGTTCATGCCACTTAAGTGAATAACAAGAACAGCAACGGACACAACGTCCATATGCTTTAATGACCAATAACCAGAGGCAGAGCCAGCCCATTTTAGGGGTATACATGAGTAAAATTATTTTTTATGTGGTTACAGGAGGTGTGAAACTCCCTTCGACTAAATTTTCTTTGAATATTAAACCTTCTTACTTGGAATCCTGGCTCCGCCTCTGTCAATAACTTCACTGTGTGGTAATGCAATTAAATAAGATGTTAACTGCATTAATATAATAAGTTTTGTAACCTCTATCATACTAAAGAAAGACACCAACTCAATGTAAAAAGGTAAAGGGGTAAATTAGCTTAATGTCATAGGTATCTTTACAGTGACCAAAAAAAAAGAATAATACATAATAATATTAAAAATTATAATATTAAAATGCTAAAACAACTTCTATCCCCCACTCATTTTAATATTAGTATAAGAGAGTCTACTAGCTAAAGAAAGACTACCATGCATAATGAAGGTGTACTTTGCATTGAACCTCCACTTAGTAATACAGTAATTTTTACTCTAGAGCCATAGTGGTCTCAGACTTGAACTATGACTGCTTAAGAAAAATAAAAAGTTACTGCTTACATATAATAGTCAAGGTGTTGACATGAGCTTTATATGCAGTACATTACGGCCTTGTGCTATCCCGGTTTCATAAGTGTCTTTGAGAATGATCCTAGTTCTCATAGGAAGTGGACTACCTTCACACCCACGAAGGTGAAATCCATCGAGAGTGCTCTTGTAATTTTAGCACCCCACTCATAGTAGCTACAAATTTTCATTAAGAGTTTTTAAAACTCAACCTCAGAATCATTACAAGTAAATGTACTCACATCATAGGGAGGGATAAAAAATAGTGCATTTTTTTTTACAAAAAATCATTATGTGATTCATTTTCCCCATTGAACCAGGTTATAGGGTCTCTAGTCCCCAGGTTAGGTTTTGTCACATATGACTCAAGGTTCAATATGCTTCAATCCCATCCCCCTCGATATGCTCCAGACATTTTCTATTGCTAAGGTCGTAGTCAATGTAATGCCTCGAGTTTGTACCCCAAACGCTACACGATGCTCATAATCCCGAAGGACCAGAAGTTAACCCATGACTAGTACCTGTTGCAATAACTGAATAATAGTATTGTAAAAATACATAAATTAGGCAAAAAATGGATATAAGGTTCAATACTGTAAATAAATACTAAATACGGTATATCAATACCAAAATTGAATATCTGCCTGAAAAATATTCTAGTCTAAATAAGCCTCTAACAGTCTAAATAAGGAGTTGATGGGACAAGTCCCCAACCAACTCCGACTAATAAAATAAACTTAGTACTGATATACTGGAATAATAAATCTGTCCTCAAACAATAAGGACTCACCCCTAGTCTACTGCTGATGGATCAGGCTGCTAAGTATAATCAGGAGCCCGTGCTTTGGAACCTATGATATAAGACATCATAGCGCAAAAGAAAAGTTTGCGCCAATACTTTGAATATACTAGTATACAAAGTGAGGTAGGCTAAAATGCATGGGTTCATATGTATGAACAATACTGACTGAATAACATGATATAACTAAATAAGAGCATATGCATGAATACATAAACTGTAACTGAGGTTATGATAACACTGGATACTGAGTTCTGAATCGCTGATTTACTGATATCTGAGTTTACTGATATAGTATTACTGTTAACTGAGTGACTGTATCTGATAGTCCCAATTCTATGGAACTATTCTGAGTTCAGTACTGAATTGAGTGACTGTATCTAACAGTCCTAATTCTATAGAACTGAATTAAGTTCTATTCTGAAGACTAAAACTAAGAGGTAATCATCTAACTAACATGCCCCTCCTTGTACTGATTGGGGTCCAACCTGTAACCCCAGCTGAAAGGGTGCCAGTACCGTGCCATGAGTAAAGACAAATTGAGTCACCCTCATCTGGTAGGTGCTCTGAGTGAGAACGGTGGTACCCTCAACTGATAGGTTAAAACACCTCATCAACTCTCAACTGGCAGGTTGATGTCTCAACCTACTCTGGATACATAGTTCTGGAACTCAATGACTACTTCTAAGGATTACACCCTCTACTGGCAGGTGGGTCCCCATCCTTGGGTTCACTCGGTGCTGAATTTTACTCCCAACTAAATAGATACTGGACTGAATTCTAAACCATTCTAGGGTAGACTGAAATGTTACTGATCGTACTGTATAACTAAACTGAATTGAGTTAACTGGTTTTTGTGGACTGACGGAATACTGACTGAGTACTACTAAACTTTCCTGAGTTCTGTAACTGATTGAATTATACTAATCGTGACAAAATTGATACTATTCCATGACTGACCATGGATCTAGGTAAATAACTAAATTGTCGGGTATTGAATACTCCCAAGACTCAATAGCATAAATTATAAGACATAGCACAATCTTGAAACATGATAGCTAATTACTAGATCACCATTCCTTCATTGGGAAATTTTAGAAAACACTTGCATGACATGAACTTGAATACATGCTAACATAATATAATTTCACTATTCAACTTACATGAGCAATTCAACGAACACTTGGAGGACATAGTATGTGCACATAATACTAAACAATATGCGAGCATCATAATTTCAAATACCAAATTCATAATTTGGAGGGCATTAGCATGAATTAACATAGTACAACATATATAACAAATAATTTCATATATATCTCACTATTGAATCATGAACTAGAAACCCCATTAACATGGTTGTCATGAAAACATTCAAATTCAACCATAAAATTCACCAAACCCATTAACTTGTAGTAACAAAAAGGTGCTTAAACTCCAAGGGTGGAAGGAAACCGTTTGATGAACACTTGACATGTCTTAGTTGCTAAATTCTTAAAGAATGATGATGAAATCTTAAGCCTTGAATTTGAAATTTGATCTCCTAGGGTTTTTGTTCTTGTGTAATTTCTGAATAGAGAAAGAATTTTGCCTCTAAAAGGTTTTAATTTTATGTTTTGGCACTGATAACCGTGGGTAAAAACCTAAATACCTCTGAGGAATGTGGCTTTTAATTACTAAAAAATAAATTAGCGATGCATAGACCGATGCATCGCATTGATGGGTTCGACACTATGGCTAACGTGTCACGTTGAGTCTGCGTCGGTTCACTGGAATTTGCATTGGGGAGCTAAAGAAAAAGATTTATCAATGTGATATACGATGCGGCGCGTCGAGATCACATCGATCTACTGGTTTGGACTTTCAATCATGCCTCAAACGAATTTCAAAAAATCTAAAACTTATTCGAGGATACCTACTGAAACTCCTGATCATGATTTAACCTAAAGATTAATATTTTAAGGTCATAGAGGTTATGAAATAGAGTTGCCAAATTACGAAGGCTAAAATGACACTAAGTCTGAGTACTTAGCTAAAATTTTCTAAGTCTAGGACCCCTTAACAAGCTTTAAAGGACTGAGTTAAGCTTAGGATTTTGTGGGGTCTTACAATATCTCCCCCATGGGAACATTCGTCCTCAAATGAGACTGACTAACCTGAGAATACTGATAGACTGAATATAGATACGAGACGTGCGTAACTGAAGCATGATTTCATGACTGAAATTATTGATAAACTAAAATTTCATACTGAATATGCATATCTGATACATGAGTACATAGCTGAACCTGATTCAAGAATGCATGAATGGGATTGCTAATAAGCTGAGTTTCTCATGCTGAACATACATATCTAATGTATGAAGTCACAGTTGAATATGCAATGGTAACTGGTACCAAATCTATAAAGGAAAATCTGAGCATGGAACTGAGTAAGTTCAAGGAAAAACTGTTACCTTGGTCTGAGACTGAGCTTGTAAAGAAGAGGTGAGGATATTTGGTTCGTATGTATTCTTCTGCTTCCTAAGTAGATCTATCAATGGGCTGATTCTGGCAAAGAACTTTGACTAGAGGAACTTCTTTGTTCCTCAGTATGTGGATCTAAAAATAAAAGGATTTCAACTAGAATCTCTTCGTAAGAGAGGAAGTTCTGAATATCTATGCCCTCTGTATGGACTATGGCTGCTGGATCACCTATGCATTTCTTAAGCAAAGAGACATGGAACAGTGGATGCACTGAAGCTAAGTCTGAAGGTAACTCAAGCTCGTAAGCTACCTTTCTGAAATGGCTGAGAATTTGATAAGAACCGATATATCGGGGACTGAGCTTCACCTTCTTGCAAAACATCTTCACTCCTTTCATAGGAGAGATTTTCAAATACACATAATCACCAATCTCAAACTCAAAATCCTTTCTCCACATATCTGCGTACGATTTCTATTGGCTTTGAGCTGTCTTAAGCCTTTCCCTGATTAACTGAACCTTTTCTAAAGTGTTAAACACCAAGTCAGGCCCTACCACTGTGGCCTCACCCACTTCAAACCAACCAATGGGATATCTACATTTCCTCCCATAGAGTTCCTTAAACAGAGTAATCTGAAAGCTGGAATGATAGCTGTTGTTATATACGAACTCAATCAAAGGCAAGTGGTCATCCCAACTACCTTTAAAGTCTATCGTAAATGCTCATAACATATCCTCTAAAGTCTGAATGGTCCTTTTTTCTTGACCATCCGTCTGAGGGTAAAAAGCTGCGCTGGGGTGGACTTGGGTACCAAGACCCTTTTGGAAGGGTTTCTAAAAATAAGAGGTAAACTGGGTACCTCTATATGAGATTATAGATAATAGAACACTGTGCAATCTAACCAACTCTCTGACATAGATCTTGGCATAGTCCTCGACTGAATAAAAGGTATGGACTGGTAGAAAATGAGCTGATTTGGTCAACCTATCTACAATGACCTAAACTGAATCGTGCTGATAACGAGGGCGAGGCAAACCCATCACAAAATCCATGTTCACCTCTTCCCACTTCCAAGTGGGAATACTGAACTCTTGTATAAACCCACTGGGCTTCTAATGCTCAATTTTAACCTGCTAACATATTAAGCACTTAGCCAAAAATTCTGCAATGTCTCTCTTCATGCCACTCCACCAATAGATCTCCCATAAATCATGGAACATCTTAATGGCCCCTGGATGAATAGAGTAGCACACACCATGAGCTTCTACTAAAATTTGCTGCCTCAAGTCATCTATACCTGGAACAGATAACCGACCCTGGCAACGCAACACACCATCTCCCCCTTAGGAGAAAACCTCCATCTTCTGATCTCTGATTGATTCTTTCAACTTGACTAGACTGGGATCCCTATCCTATTTTTCCTTCACCTCAGAAACTAGGGACAATTCTAATCTACTCTGCACCCATACATTACCTTCTGATGAATTGACTAAGCGGACACCTAGTCGGGTAAGATGATGAACCTCCCAAACTAACTTTTTCTTACCATCTTCCACATGAGAAACATTCCCCATAGACATCCTACTAAGAGAATTAATCACTACATTGGTTTTACCTGGATGATACATGACACTTATGTCGTAGTCCTTTAATAACTCCAACCACCTTCTCTAATGGAGGTTTAGATCTTTCTGAGAGAATATATACTGCAGGCTCTTATGGTCAATGAACACATCAATATGCACTCCATACAAATAGTGCCTCCAAATCTTTAAGGCAAATAATACTGCTGCTAACTAAAGATCATGAGTTGGATAGTTCTTTTCATGGGGCTTAAGATGCCTAGAGGCAAAGGCTATAACCTTACCTCTCTGCATGAGGATACAACCCAAACCTACTTTGGATGTATCACAATACATAACAAAGCCATCTGAACCATCTTGTAAGGTAAAAACTGGGGCTATGGTGAGTCGAGTCTTCAACTCCTAAAAATTCTTTTTGCAAGAATCTGACCACTGAAACTTGACTTTTTTCTGAGTTAATCTGGACATAGGGGATACAATAGACAAAAATTCCTCAATAAACCATCGGTAATAGATGGACAAACCCAAGAAACTCTGAATATCTGATGGAGAGATGGCTCTAGACTAGTTTTTCACTGCTTCGGTCTTTTAGGGATTAACTCTAATGCCATCACTGAAAATGATATGGCCTAGAAAAGCTATTGACCTTAGCCAAAATTTGCACATATTGAATTTAGCGAATAACTGATGGTTTCTAAGAGTCTACAATACTATTCTGAGATAGTCTGCATGATCATGCTCACTGCAGGAGTAAGCAAGGATATCATCTATGAAGACTATGATGAATAGGTTCAATTACTGCTTGAACATGCGATTCATCAAGTGCATAAAAGCCGCTGGGGCATTGGTAAGATCAAATAACATGACTAAGAATTTAAAGTGACCATACCGAGTTTTGAAAGCTGTCTTCAAAATGTCACATTCTCTGACTCTGAGCTGATGATAGCCTGATCTGAGGTCTATCTTAGAAAAATAACTAGCACCTTGAAGTTGGTCAAATAAGTCATCGATTCTGGGAAATGGTTATTTTTTCTTGACCATAACTTTATTTAACTGACGGTAGTCAATACACATTCTGAGGGAACCATTTTTCTTATGCACGAATAGAACTGGTGTACCCTATGGGGATACACTGGGTCTGATGAATCCCTTATCTAGGAGATCCTTCAACTATTCATTTAATTCTTTGAGTTCTACTAGAGCCATTCTATATGGCGGAATAGAGATAGGCTGAGTATCTAGACGAAGGTCTAATTCGAAGTCGATTTCCCTTTTGGGAGGAATTTTAGAAAGATCTTCAGGAAACACGTCTGAGAATTCACATGCCACTGATACTGAATAAAGAGTAGGGGTTTTAGATCTAGAGTCCTAGACCCAAATGAGATAATAGACACATCCCTTTGATATCAATTTTCTTGCCCTAACGTAGGAAACAAATTGACCCCTAAGTGCTGAAGTACTACCCCTCCAATCTAGGATGGGTTCATTTGGGAGCTGAAACTAGACAATTTTGTTTTTGTAGATGACTGAGGAGTAGCAGGAATGAAGCTAATCCATGCCGAGAATGATGTCAAAATCGTTCATCTCTAATTTGACTATGTCTGCTGAAGTGACTTTCTGAGATATCATAATTGGACACTTCTTGTATACCCACTGAGCTATGATAAATTTACCCACTGGGGTAGAGACTGAGAAAGGCTCTATTAGAATTTCAGGACTGACTCTGAAGTCAACAACTATATAGGGAGTTATAAAAGATAAAGAAGCTCCTGGATCTAGCAAAGCATAAACATGCAAAATGATAAACTTGTAACATACCAGTGACCATATCAGGAGAACTTTCCTGATCCTATCGGGACTGAAGTGCATAGAGTCTATTTAGGCGCTGCCCACTGGTGGCACTGGATGTGGTACCCTGCTAATTCAGGCGATTGACTGAGCTGGGGGACGGTTAATCTGATCCTAGGAACCTGACTGGGGATAATCCCTAACTCTGTGACCTAGCTTACCATGCCCAAAACACATATCATTACCAACCCTACAGAT
Source organism: Capsicum annuum (assembly GCF_002878395.1). Taxonomy (NCBI): domain Eukaryota; kingdom Viridiplantae; phylum Streptophyta; class Magnoliopsida; order Solanales; family Solanaceae; genus Capsicum; species Capsicum annuum. The sequence goes on along the minus strand of NC_061113.1, from coordinate 119,196,958 downwards.
ATCCTGGTGGTTTCTGCCATATTTTTGGCAAAGGGGATTAGTTCGGGCGCTGCTGACACTACCCTAAGGCTTAGGGACTGGTACCTTGTCTCTATTGCTGTCTCTAAATTTTGGAACTGGAGAACTGGCTAAGGATATAGCTGGAGCTGAGGATTTCAGAGGGAACTGAGAATGATTCCCACTCTCTGACTTAGGCTGAGCGAAGTTAAAACTACCTATTCTCACTCTCTTGTTCTCCCTCTCCTTCTCCCTATTCTTAGCTTCCTCTATCTGCTGAGCATGGACCATGATTCTGGATATGTCCATCTCCTTAATCAACATTGCTATTCTACACTCCTTGACTATATTACTAGAAACCCAAGACACATACTTACTCATCCTGGACCTGCTATCTGCCACCACATGAAGAGCATATCTAACTAATTGAGTAAACTTAAGAGAATACTCTTTCACTGTCATATTTCCATGATTTAGGTTAATAAATTCTAGAGCCTTCGCTTCTGTCAACTCCAACGGGAAGAACCTATCCATAAAAGCAGTGGAAAACTTCTCCTACTCTATGGGCCCAGCATCTGCGGCACTTTCTGCTTTCCATTATTTAAACCATGAGTGAGCTATATTATGTAATTGATATGCATCTAACTCGGTACTCACACTAGCTGTCACCCCTATAATATCTATAAATTTTTACACCTGATCATAAAATTTCCGAGGGTCCTCATCTGACTTCGACCCAGTAAAAGATGGAGGGTTCATTTGGGTGAAGTCTCAAATCCTGGCTACAGCAGTATTGGCCATTGGGTTGGCCGAAACAGCAGCTGGGCATTAATTATGGGTTGCCACCGAATGAGCTAGGGTGGTGAAAGCTGCTCTGAATTTAGCATGTGAGACATGTTCGTCCAGGGGATCTAACTAGATGGGCTGGGGTGCTGGTTGGTCTCTCGTTCCTCTTCCCTTAGTCCTCTTTAGAGGTATACTTTATAAATGGAAGAGAAAATTGGATTAGACAGGGAGATTAACTGGAGCTCATGCTCACTCGCACGATATGAATACTGAAAGAAGGGAAACTTTTCCTAAAACATCTCGTAGCCTCCTGTCCATAAGTTTGGCATACTACACACCCATGCACAAGACCCTACTAGATCTAAATTTTAGACTTCCTAGGACTCTGTTAGGCACTGATACCAAGTTTGTAACGCCCTGAGTCTGTACCCCAGACGTTACATGGTGCTCATAATCCTGAAGGACCACAAGTTAACCCATGACTGGTACCTATTGCAATAACTGAATAATAGTATTGTAAAAATATGAAAATTAGGCAAAAACTGGCCATAAGGTTTAATATTGTAAATAAATACTGAATACGGTATATAAATACCAAAATAGAATATCTGTCTGAAAAATACTCTAGTCTGAATAAGCCTCTAACCGTCTGAATAAAGAGTTGATGGAACAAGTCCCCAACTAACTCTGACTACTGAAATAAACTTAGTACTGAAATACTAGAATAATAAATCTATCTTGGAACATTAAGGACTTACCACTAGTCTGCGACTGATGGATCAGGCTGCTAAGTATGATCGAAAACCCTTGCGTTGAAACATATGATATAAGACATCATAGCACAAAAGAAAAATATGCGTCAGTACTTTAAATGTACTGGTATGCAAAGTGAGGTAGGCTGAAATGCATGGGTTCATATGCATGAGCAATACTGACTGAATGACATGAGTATAACTAAATGAGAGCACATACATGAATACGTAAACTGTAACTGAGGTCATGATAATATTGGATACTGAGTTCTGAATCACTGGTTTATTGATATCTGAGTTTACTGATATGGTATTACTGTTAACTGAGTGACTATATCTGATAGTCCTGATTTTGTGAAGCTATTCTGAGTTTAGTACTGAACTGAGTGACTCTATCTGATAGTCATAATTCTGTAGAACTAAACTGAGTTCTATTCTGAAGACTGACACTGATACTATGAGAGGTAATAATCTAACTGACATACCCCTCTAGGAATTGATTAGGGTCCAACCTATAACCCTAGCATGAAGGGTGTCAGTACTATGCCATGGGTAAAGACAAACTGAGTCATCCTCATTTGGTAGGTGCTCTGAGTGATAATGGTGGTACCCTTAACTAACAGGTTAAAATACCTCATCAACCCTCAACTGGTAGGTTGATGTCTCAACCTACACTGGCTACGTAGTTTTGGAATGCATGGACTACTTCTAAGGATCACACCCTCTACTAGTAGGTGAGTCCCCATCCTTGGGTTCACTTGGTGCTGAATCCTACTCCCAACTGAATAGACACTGGACTGAATTCTAAACCATTCTAGGCTGGACTGAATTGTTACTAATCGTACTGTATAACTGAATTGAACTAAGTTCACTGGGTTCTGTGGACTGAAGGAATACTACTAAATTCTGTTAACTGACTGAGTACTACTGAGCTTTCCTGAGTTTTATAACTGACTGAATTCTATTGTTCGTGACACCACTGATACTATTCTGTGATGGACCATGGATCTAGGTAAACCACTAAATTATCGGGTATTGAATACCCCCGGGACTCGATAGCATAAATTATAAGACATAGCACAATCTTGAAACATGATAGCTAATTACTTGATCACCATTCCTTCATTGGGATATTCTAGCAAACACTTACATGATATGAACTTGAATACATGCTAATATGATATAATTTCACTATTCAACTCACATGAGCAATTCAACAAATATTTGGTGGACATAGTATGTGCACATAATACTAAACAACATGCAAGCATCATAATTTCAAATACCAAATTCACAATTTGGAGGGCATTAGCATGTATTAACATAGTACAACACATATAACAAATAATTTTGTATATATCTCACAATTGAATCATGAACTAGAAACCCCATTAACATGGTAGTCATGAACATATTCAAATTTAACCATAAAATTCATCAAACTCATTAACTTGTAGTAAAAAAAAAATTTGCTTGAACTCCAAGGGTAGAAGGAAACCCTTGGATGAACACTTGACATATCTTGGTTGCTAAATTCTTGAAGAATGATGGTGAAATCTTAAGCCTTGAATTTGAAATTTGATCTCCTAGGGTTTTTGTTCTTGAGTAATTTCTAAATAGAGAAAGAATTTTGCCTCTAAAGGGGCTTAATTTCATGTTTTGGGGCTGATAACCATGGGTAAAAGACCCAAATACCCCTGAGGAATGAGGCTTTTAATTATTAAAAATTGAATTAGCGACCAACAGACCGATGCTTCACATCGATAGGGTTGACGCTATGGCTAACACACCGCAGTGAGTCCGTGTTGATTCACTGGAATTTGCATTGGGAAGCTGGAGAAAAATATTTATCGACGCGATAGACGACAAGGCACGTCGATATCACATCGATCCATTGGTTTGGACTTCCAAACTTTCCTCAAACGAAGTCTAAAAAATTTGAAACTTGTTCGAGGACACCTACTGACACTCCTGATCATGATTCAACCTAAATATTGACATTTTAAGGTCATAGAGGTCATGAAATAGAGTTGCCAACTTATGAAGGCTAAAATGACACTAAGTCTGAGTACTTAGCTAAAATTTTCTAAGTCTCGGACCTCATAACAAGCTTTAAAGGACTGAGTTAAGCTTAGGATTTTGCAAGGTCTTACAATCTGGATCTGCATGATTATCACAAGATTTGAGATAATCAATATTAATGATACAATTTTTCAAATATGATATCACGTTACTGTGTTTTCTTTTTATAGGTCTGGATTTACCATTGTAATAATGGTTTTGAACTTTACCAATTGCAGCGGTGCTATCACAATAAATTTAAATAAGAGTAATTAGCCTTTCAAAATAAGGTATTTTAAATAATAAATCTCTCAACCAATTCAGTTGCTCACTAGCTGAAGCTGAAGAAATTAGTTCAACCTCCATGGTAGTTTTAGAAATTATTGTTTGTTTTTTAGACTTTCAACAAATAGAACCATCACCCAAAGTAAAAATATAACCAGTAGTAGATAAAGAATCACCTGATAAAATGTTCCAATCCGTATCACAAAAGCCTTCAAGTACAATAGGATATTTTTATAGGACAAATCACAATTTTTTGTTCCAATTAAATATCTCATTACTCTAGTTATAGCATGCCAATGTTCATTATTAGGCTTACTTGTAAACCTGCTAAATATTTCTACTGCATACGCAATATCAAGCGTAGTGCAATCAATCACATATCTCAAACTTTCAATTATGCTAGCATATTCCTTTTGTTTTATAACATTATTTTCACTTTCAACAAGAAATAAGTAAACACCAGAATCAAAAGGAGTAACATGCTTGCAATCAAGGAAATTATATTTTTTTTAAAATTTTCTCAACATAATGTGACTGTTCCATGAAAATTCCATCACATGTTCTAATAATTTTTATTCCTAGAATAAAATTTGCCTCACCAAGATCTTTCATATCAAAACGGCTTCTAAGAATATTTTTAGTTTCACTAATAACATTCATATTAGAGCAAAAGATCAATAAATCATCAACATATAGGCAAATAATAACATGTAAATTATTCCAAGACTTATGATATATGCACTTATCACACTCATTTGTTGAATGTCTACTATTATTTTTCTTGAATTTTCTTTCTTAGAATTCGAAGTAGCATTTTTGTTAGTTTTAGGGATAGCTTAATTTGAAGTAGTTAAATTTACCTTCTGTGTGATGTTGTTCTTTTGTGTTTACAAAAGTGCATCTTGGTCCTTTGCTTCTTCTTTCATATGAATTCTCATTATTAAAGTCTCAAGAGAAGTTTCCTTTTGCTTATGGCGCATAGTTTTTTGAAATTCCTTCTACGAAAGTGAAAGTTTATCAATTATGTCACAGATAATAAGGTAATCTCCAATTTTGAATTCCTCGGACCTGAGATCTCTAATAATTATTATGAAGTCCTGAGATTGGTTTACCACTGATTTGTTGTCCACTATTGTAAAACGAAAAAACCTGCTAGCAACATACTTTTTTGCTCCAGCCTCCTCAGTGTCATACTTAACCTGCAATGCTTTCTAATTTTTCTTTGCACTAGAGTAGGTTCTATCATAATAATCATAAAAATTATCAAATAGACAATTAAGTAAAAAGCACCGACACTTGTAGGAGTCACCATCCTATTTTTCAACTTTCTCTTGAAGAGAAATGAGTTCTTCATCAGTCATGTAAGAGTTATCTACTTTGTTTGGATTCTTCACATTTAACACATAAGAAACATTAAGAAGACTTAAGTAGAAAAGTACTTCACCCTTCCACCTCTTGAAATGAGTACTGTTGAACCGAAATGGCTTGTTGAGATCTCCCATCTTGTCATTCGTAGATTTTTCAGCCATTTTTATTGAATCTCCTTAAAATTGTTGGTGAAATTAGAAAATATATTACAGCTATAATATTATAAGTGCAAAAATAAAAATAAAAGTTATCTTCTTCTTTTTTGGCTGAGGGGCGGATATCTTACTCTCTTTAAGGAGGTTTAAGCCCACTGTGGCAAAACCGGTCCAACAGTAATCTTCTTGACTTGTCCCCTCTAGGATACAACTGTCTTCCCTCAAAGAACAACTCAACAACTCTGGACAAGAGTTGAGTTTAAAGCTCCACAAAAAGAACACCTCCCTTCAACTAATAAACTTTTTTTTTACTATGTTTGTTAGCTCTATATTATCTTGTACTTTAAAAATATGCAAGACCACCTCTATTTATAGGAGAAAAAGTCATCCATACAATGAATAAGAATGAATAAGGTGTAGTAAAGATGAAATATCAATGACTTTATATTACAAAAGTTACAAGAGTTACATGAGTTATACAACATAAAGAATAAGATAATAGAGGAATAAAAAATGGGTGGTTACGAGAACTTCAAGAAAAATGGTGGACAAATTCTGCCACCACAACCAAGAGTCAAAGCTCTAAATGCATTGTATGTCCAAAAATCTTATGCACATTCATGCCATTAAGTGAATAACAAGAGCAGCAACGGACAGAACGTCCATATGACATAACGACCAATTACTTCACTGTGTGGTAATGCAATTAAATAAGATGTTAATTGCATTAACATAATATGTTTTTTAACTTCCATCACCACTAAAGAGAAAAACCCAACAACATACAATTGTTAAAGTAACTCCTATGATTTCATGCGTTTGTAGTGATATGAATCTCTTCCGCTGCATATATTCGGCCTGCTCTATAACCTCGTATATAGAATCCATAGAAATTTCTACTTGGGTTGCCTCAGGAGGCCCCATCAAGATTGTAGTTCGACATCCCTAGCTTTGATGGTTTTCATTGACCACCGTGAAGCGTAGTTTGGGCTTGTAGCTCTCAATATAGTTTATCTTTTCTGGCTAACTCGTAGGAAGCTATTTATCATAGAAAAAGTATTTCTTCCTATTCTCCATATATCAGTGTCCACACTACACACTAAGTTATTGTATGATGTTGCTTTTCCATTCTATGTTTCTTATCTTCCACAAGTGTCACATAATGGTGTATGGGACTATTGTTATGATTTTCTTTACTTTTATATTGCATTTGAAACCTCATCTCCTTTTCTGTTTGTCTTATGTATTCTGAGTAATGTGTTGCACATATTCTTCTTGTAATCAATCTATTAGATAACATTCCAACCATTTGTACCTTCAAGGCTGCTCACTTCTACTTCCTCATTATTTGCTTCTAGAAGGAGATTATACAAAGTTTCTAGATTTGTCAAGTTGTCAAATGAGAAACTAATACAGGGTGGAGTTTCTTAGAGTATTTTTTAACCATGTAAGAACCCAGGGTATACTTCTAAGATTCTACCATAGTATTCAGAGAAGTGCATTAGAAGCATCTACCAAAGGTATAAAACCTACTCCCTCTTATTTCTTGGCAATACAAAGGGTATCTCGGCTTACCCAATGTCTACTTTAATTATCTATTGTATTTTTCGAGAGTATGTGAGATTTGTCAAGAATATACCAACGTAGCATCAATATAGAAAATAGGAAGAACAACAGAGTATGCAGGAGACAAAGCCAATTTCCATATCCCTTACCCTCAATAGAATCTCAAATAGATCGATATATTTGGGGTTAAGCCTGCCCATCTTCACTAAACTTATCATGCCTTTCATGGATATACTCAAAGAAACACACGGTTCCTAACTCCAAACTCCAAGGCTCTAAGCCTACGCTCATCATAACTCTTATGCCTACTCCGAGCTACTTGAAGCGTGTCTTAAATCAACTAGACCCTATATAATAAATCACAAATTAGGTCCATACTATGTCCCCTAGCGTCAAAGGCGTTAAACCACCAAAGAAGAGATCTAGATGGTATCAATACCATAAATGGCACCATATGGATACTCAAATGATAACTATTATAATATGAAAACTCCACCAAGGCTAGAAATTGGTTTCACTGACCTCCAAAATTAATAACACTTGACCATAACATATCGTTCAGGACTTAAATAGTTTGCTCAGGTTGACCATTAGTTTGAGGATGAAATGCCATGCTGAGCTCAACTCGAGTACCCAAATCCTCCTAAAAAACCCTCCGAAAGTTTGAGGTGAGCTTGATGCTTCTATCAAAATAATGGACAGTGGCACCCGATGTAAATGAACTATCTCACGAATGTAAATCTATGGCAACCTTTTTGAACTATAGGACATCATAGCTTGTAGAAAGTGAGTAGACTTGGATAATCGATCAATGATGACTTAGACAAAATCTAAACCTTAAAAGTTCATGAAAAATTAATAACAAAGTCCATAGTAACTCATTCCCATTTCCATTAGGGAATGGGTAGGCCTTGAGTTAAACCACCAACCTTAGCTTCTCAAATTTTACCCACTGACAGTTTAAGCACCGAGACACAATCTCTGGGACATCTTTTTTCATCCCAAACCACCAGTAATGCTACCTTAAATCCTTGTAAATTTTTGTTGGCATGGATAAATATATATATATAACACTAGAACAATGGGCCTTCTATAATATCAAATGAATCAGATCACTGACCCTCGATACACAAATAAGACCCTTAAAGCTCAACACACCCACCAAATCCAAAGTGGTTTCCTAGACTTTCCTCGCAATACTTGATCTTGAATCCCCCTCAACTTATGATCCTTAAACGCCCCTATGGAATCTTCTCCTTTAATATGGATTGAGCCTCAACACAACTAAGGATCCTTCCAGGGTTAGAATATTAACTCGAACTAACCTATTAGCTATAGGACTGGATATCTAAAGACAAGGGTTGCTACAAAGCTTTAAGAAAGTCCCAATTCCCTATACTTATCACCTTTCAACTTAAGTCATCCACTACCATATTTTCCTTGCTCGAATGGTACAAAACAGAGATGTCATAGTCCTTTAGTAACTCCAACCACCTACACAACTTTGAATTAAAATTCTTCTGGCTAAGAAAGTATCATATGCTATAATGGTTGGTTAATATCTCACAATACATGTTATATAAGTATACCAGTAGATATTAAGCATAAAAACTAACACCGCCAACTCCAAGTAATAAATAGGGTAGTTGCACTCATTCATCTTTAGCTTTCTGGAAGCATACATTATCACTTTGCCCTGCTACATCAAAACACAACCCAAACCATTCCCTATATCATCAAAATAATGATAAATCCTAAGCCCATAACTAGAAGTGTTATAATTGAAGCTGAAGTCAAAAAGGCCTTGAACTTCACACTCATTAGACAAGTAAAATAGGACATCCTTCCTGTTTAATCTAATCAATAGTGTTGGAATGGAAGAAAATCCAAGCATAAATTATCTACCTCAATTTGTGAACCTACAAAAAGAAGTAGGTATAGGCCAATCACGAACTACCCCAGTTATTGTTAGGTCTACCATAATCCTATTCTTGGACATTATGAACCATAAGAATGCTAAAACTCAAGCCAAACTCGCACTTTGAATATTTCGCATAAAGTCACATGTCCCTCAAAGTACGAAGCGCAATCCTCAAATGGTGCTCATGGTCATACCTAATCCTAGAGTATATTACTATATCATTAATAAATACTATCACAAAGGAGTTCAAATATTTATAGAACACATAATTCAGCAAGTCCACATATGTTTCTACAACAGTAGTTAACCTTAGAGACGTCACCAAAAACTTATAATTATCGTAAAGAGTCCTGAAGGCCATCTAAGAAGTGTTTGTCGCCCTAATACTTAACTAATTATTACGAGATCTAAAGTCAATCTTAGAAAACGTGGTTTTAAACTAAGGCTAATTAAATAGGTCATCTAAACATGACATCAAATACTTATTCCTTATAGTTACCTTATTTAGTTACTAGTAATCACTACACACATAAATGGAAACATCCTATTTCTTAAAAAAAGGATTGGACCACCGTATAGAGATATACCAGGCTCAATAAAACCCATACCTAGAAAAGACTGTAAATGAACCTCAAGTTCCTTCAGCTCAGCCAAATCCAAATTATACAATAAAATAGAAATAGGTAGGGAAATAGTAGGAAAGACATCAACAAACTCACAAACCACAAGAAAAAAATCAAGAAAATGAGTGTCAAACATAGTATCACAAACATAAGCAAGATAGGCCAAGAATCCCTTTAATACAAACTTCCTAGCCTGAATATAAGAAATAATTCCTTTTAGTACATGACTAGAAGAACCCTACTACACGATTGAGAAAATACCAGGCATGTCTAAGGTAATAGTCTTGGCAAAACAATACAAGACCACGTGATAAGGGGATAACCAGTCTATGTCTAGAATCACATCAAAATTAACCATTTACCTATGGAAGTAGCTACACACATAGGTACTAAAAAATGCTCAGTAGGTAACCCCAATCGAGAAGTAGAGTAGACCAGCACATATGAATAAGCGGAACTTAAGTAAAATAAAATAGACGTTGGTTAACGATAAACTTAAGTTACACCTATGATCATGGCATATGATGCCTCCATCTTTGACCTACAAGAAAAGACATACCATTATCCACGTCCGCCGCCAAACTACGTATCAAATGTCCACATGCCCTACCTAGCTAAGCACCTCCACGAGCACCCTCAGTACCACCCTTAATACCCTAGGCACTACCTCTAACAAAAGGCATCACAACTTCGAGAGGCTAAATTAGCAGTAGTGACTGGTCAATTATCCTATGCTAGGGGCACTCTTTGAAAAAATGTGTAACCTTCCTATAATCATAATAATCTTGGAAGATCTACCCCAATGAAAAGTACTCGCTGACTAAAAATGGCTATAATGGCTTAAAAACCCAAAATGAGAACCTCATAAAGTTTGATAGAGCTCTGTTCACTATACCCTGTCCGACAACCACCAGAGAGTTAAAGTATAGCCTATATGGGTATAGTAGGCTGAATATACTCCTATAGATGACCCCTACTAAAAAACCCTACCTCTGAACTGAGAACCATGAAACTACCTTAATGAAAAGGCCTTTTATCTTTAGCCCCATTAGCATCACAATGTATGACATCTACTATCTGTACATGGTCAACAACCTCTAGAAATAGACAAGTAAAAAATACAGATACTATATGGACATCTGGTCACACAAATTACATAGTATCATAAATAGCCACCCCAGATATTACTTAATCCCAAGGAGAGTTTATAAACAAATACATCTCTTTGGTCTCATCCTCGATACTGAGATATTCCATAAGACTAATAAATTGATTCGAAATCTCGCTAGTAATACCTTAGCCTAAAAAAGTAATGTTTTTTTATAAAGTTGGTTGATTAGGGTAAAATTGTATTTCATACTATGTTCTCAATAGCTAGGCTAATTTGTAGTATCAACCCTCTAACAAAGCAGAGAACCGTCTCATGCTTTGTAGGCATAATCATAGAAGCACATCTTGATAGCTCATGGAATCTTGACATACCTTGATATATTTATAGAACCCTAATGTAAATCTATAAACTCATCCGCCGATTGCTCATACATGTTATGAGGTATATATTTTCCTAAGAAAGCTTCGAAAAACTATGCCTAAATCTAGGAAGGGATCCCGTTGGTCTACACTCTACTTATGCCCTCCAATACTTCTTCACCAACCCATCTAGTTGAAACATGATATAATCAAATCCTTGTGATACCATTAAAACAATGTTATGCAACCTCTCCTGACAACTAAAAATAACTCATGCACTTTCTTGCCCAGAGCACCTGAAAACCTAAGAGGACCTAATATAATAAAGTGACCCAATATCTTCTGCTCCTCTAAAGCGATAGCTGGTTAGGCTACCATTGGCTAAGCACTCAATACAGGAATCCATGATGGTAGGTTGCACTTCTATACCCTGAACACTAAGTGCTAATCATTGGGCTGATATTTTTTCCCTATCTCTAGATTAACACTCAAGAATAGTTAATAACTTAACTAGGGCATACTACAGAATTGGTGTAGAGATAAATAAGGGTAGATACTGGGTTGGTCCCTTCCTACTAGCTATTGTATAGGTAGACCTACTGACATTGGCTCTAGATTAATGATTGACTCTAGTAATAGCACCCTGACTTTGTCCCGAGCCGGTGTGACAGTTCAAGCCCATCCTTGATCTTGAGATCAACCTCTACATCAATACATATATGGAGCACTAGCTAACAATACAACCTCACACTTGATTGTTATAGATTCATCCAAACCTTCTGCAAAAGAGTAAAACAAGTAAGATTTCTTAATCTAATAGGAATAAAAGTTCATAATAAGAAATCAAAAGGTGAAAATTTTATAAGAATGTCCTATAGCCTCTCATATATAGGATTAAATGTCTTTGTAATAGTCCATGAGACTCTATTAGATATTTTCTCTTCCAATGACAATATCGATAAACCAAGGCTGTGATACCAAACTATCATAACGAAAAATTTGATCATGATGACACTTACTTTAACCCACCAGTAGGTAACCTACAATCTAAAATGCTAAGTATGGCTAATAAAAGAAAGAGTAAAAACACATGATATATATGCCAAATCGGAAGTAAAAAAGACAAATGAGTTCATAAAGAGTGAAAGAACACAAATATATAAAAACAACCTCAAGACCTGTTATTAGTAAGAACGAGAGCTACCGACTACAAAAGGAGTACTACATACACACACACACATATATATAACTATCTTTGAGGATACAAATAAAGACTAGTCCAAAAGTAGAGGGTGAGCTAACAACTCAGCTCATCAATACCTCACCCTAAGTCTCTGATCAAAATAGCTCTAAATGAGATTGACATCAGTAAAGACAATTCCTACTAAGAAAAAAATGCTAAAATGTAGTGAGGTACCAGAACACACGATTCTCAGTAGGCATCATTGACCAATTAAACTTAGATGAGATATATATAACATAAAGTGCAAATATAAGGTAGGGTTACATAAATTAAGGTTGGAAATAGAGTAACAAGGCATATCTAGATAACCAAGTAAAAAACCTAGTAGGATACTTGAAACTATACAATTTAATCTAACTACAACCTAATGGAACCCCTATAAGCTTAAAAGAAACAAATAATAGAATAACATAACCAAACCCCATATATATGGTAGGTACAAAAAACAAATAATACCTACTACAAGTAGATCATATGAATAGATAAGTGCAAATAAAGACTATGTAATGCAATATAAGTTGATTGCCATACCCAACAATGCCATATACTCCTCCACCAGCACCTGTTGCTCATAAGGAAAAGACATATGAGGAACTCGTATATCCGTATAAATTTCCCAGACATAAACTAGGCTTTAAGATGATAATCAATAATAGATATCTTCTAGACTCAAACCATAAGTAGGTATGAGTATTATAGGTGCCTGGAATTAAACTAAGACTGAAGTGATTCCTTTCCCCTTTTGAAAACCTATGTATGGATAAAATTACTCCATGTTTCTTTATAAAGTCCGATATATGTTTTAAAATTAAGTTATCCACATACCATGTATATCCAAGAATAACGTGAGTAAATAAAGTAAGAGGATCAAGCGATCAACCAATACTTAGTATGAATAAAAAGTATCCTACTAAATTAGGGAGATCTCACTATAAAAAGGACATTATAATAGAAACGATACCTCAATTGATCAAATTCTTAGCTTGAAAGCCTCTATAACTACACTGCCTACAGTAAACTACCTAAAATAGATCAGTATTACAACCATAATTTTCAAAATAACCAGACTAAAAGTAGGAAAACTATCCAAGCCAGGCTATGGACTTAAATAGTAACCATACTACTACTAAGTATCCTAGACTAAAACTAGGGCTTAAAAGTGAAAACCTAATCTGAGGCTTCTAAATTACCTAACACTCCTAGAAATACTGTGATAAATCATCCCTAACCATAAACGCACACCACAAAGTAGGAAATTATCATTCATATACCTGAAAGTAGTTATTCGCTCAAGAATTAGTAAGGTTCAAGGGAGAAATTCTCCCACTTAAGCTAACATTCTATAGAAGAATCCTATTCTAAGTCACCTAGGTTGGATAATGGTACAAGAATAACCTAAATTAGACCACACAAATATGAAATCACATCATTAACCATAAAAATATCATATTGATACCCTCATCGTGCCCAGACTAAGAGTAGGCAAGTCATAACCTACTTGGATACTGAAGAGAACACTCACAACTTAATTAACTAAAGCTTTTCCCTTCTAAGAAGCCTCACTAGAAAAGCAATAATTACATATTAAAATAAGTATAATCATAACCATATCACAAATTTATACCCTGGGCTGGAATTTAGGGCAAAATCAACCCACGAGACTCGCTAATAAAATTCAAAAATTGAACCATCACTAGGCCTTTCATGATATTAGGAACATATACTCTAATTTTAGCATGATTAAGTATTATATTATGGCCTAAGTCAGTCCAAGAACTTTCCACAATCCAAAACCCAAGCCATGAATTTAAATAGAAAACCTGAACTAAAAATAATGGAAGAAAATAACATTAAGTGATCAAGGGACTTTACCTAATCATACTTCACCTTGAACCAATTAAAATCCATAATATGTTAGCTCAAAATGGTCAATGATGGTGATTAAGCTGGGGAAAATTTGATAAAAAAGTAGGAGGGTATATATATAGGTATTTCCACTTAAGAAGAGGCCTGGCTGCTTAAGAAGCATCACATAAGAAACTAACCCACTACTTAAGTGAGGGTTATTGTTTACCTCCCCTTTGCATAAGAGGCTCCCAAATTGCATAAGTAAATTTGTAAAATTATAGGATAGTCTGCTTAAGTAATGAGAGATAATATCAGCTCTGGTCGTATAAATGTTTTCCTATTTATTTCCACGGCTTTACTTAAGTTACCAATAGGCCGCAAAAGCGATTACACCATAAATTTTTAGCAAAGTCTAAGAGGACTTTGACTAGGTGCTCGGGATTTATTCAGAACTCCATGAAAATAAATGAAATACACTACCCTACTGGAAATAAAATTCCAAAATCAATGGGGTTATGAAATTCCCAATAGAGGTTGTTTAAACAAAATGTAGGCCCTACACCTATCATCTTATTTTAACTAAAAACCAACTAATAGTTCAAAATGAGCTTGGAAGCCTCGGAACTAAAAACAAAAGTCCCCCTAGCACAAAATTCACATTCTAGAGCTAATGGAATTGTCAAAATTCTCATATGAGGAAATTTACTAGAAGTTTTCGAGCACTTCCTCCCCTCTTTATATGGAAATTCTTTTGACAGGTATGCCATATTGCATTCCAGATTATCCAAATGCTTACACTAGATAGAATACCCTAAAGACTAATTTTTGAACTTCAAATGATTCAAATTGGAAAAACTAGAAAAAAAACAAAAAAAATACTCGAGAATTGAAGTACCGATCCCAATAAGCCATAAATGACTTGGACCTGCTATAAATATGCTCTAAATGGAAAAACATGCAAAATAAAGAAAATAACATAGTGAGTCATTACATGAATTTTTAAACTTAATAAACATAATGAAATTCCCAAGAGAGATCTTTATGAAAAATGTGGGCCCAAGGATATTTTTTATTTTCAAAAAATTTCACCTAATAGCCCAAAATAAGTCCAGAAGACTCAAAAGCTAAACCAAGGATCCCTACAACATAAAATCTACATTCCAAAGTTAACAAAACTATTGAAATTCTCATTCGAGCTAATTCTAGAAGTTTTAATTGAAATCCCATTTCTCTACTTGAAGAGCTCCAAAATATGGAAATTGACTTAAAAACTTAAACAAAATGCCTGAAAACCGAACAATTTGTTCCAATTATGACCTGTAGTAGTTGTAGGAAAACTTGAAACATAAAAAACACACAAAAATAGAGAAAATAACTTAGAGGGTCATTACATGTGAACTTCACAAGTATTTTCTGTAGCAATTTTACAATATAACCCATAAGTCAGCTAAGTATTGAAAAATAATAAAATTTTAATAACAAGGGTAACATAAAAATAAAATAATAAATTAACTCACAATTTTTTTTCAAATTGAAAAAAAAATTAGATAAAAAATTCAAAATGGAGAAATAAAATTGTATAACTATTTTTAATATACTGAATAAGTAAAATGGATAGATGAAATATTTTTTAATGGTTATTTTTGTGTCAAATGGGACTACTTGTCATAAAATATAATAGAAAATATAAAAAATAAATTCTTACCGTTAATGAGATGATTTACTACTGCATAAATACCTAACTTATTTTAAAGCTTAAGTTTAAAAATCAAGACATAATGTGAAAAAATGAGTAGACCAATAATAGTACATGAAATCATAAATCCACAGATCGCCAAATTTTTCAAAGTACAATAAAATGTTATTACAAAGAAGAGAATAAAAAGAATAACACTGGGTTCGTGTATCACACAAAAAAAATCCTATATAAGAATTGAGACTTGAGCAACTGTAGTAAACTGCTCTCGGTTGACATATATACTTCAACTGCTTCAACCCTGACTTCTTATATAAAGCCCACTTAAATTTCTTTGTTTTCTCTTGCAGCTACTTCCTACTCATGTGTGCTTAAGAATAATTTCTAATAGTATTTTTACTGCATCATTTTTAATTAATTATTATAAGTTAGCTAAGTATTGAAAAATAAATAATATCTTAAACAAGGGTACAATAGAAGTAAAATGATAAATGAACTCATGAATTTTCAAAATGGACAAATAACTATATATTTCACACTAGACAAATAAAATTGGACAACTATGTAATAACCCTCTAAGTCATTTTTTGCTTGTTTGTGTTTTTTTGCATTTAGGGATTTCTTATTGCTACCTTAAGTTATTTATGACTTTTAGGGATTTCTTATTGCTACCTTAAGTTATTTATGACTTATTGAGACTATCACTGCAATTTTCAGGCATGTTATTTGGTTTTTATACCAGTTCCCTATTTTAGAGCTTCTAAAGTTGATAAAATAGTTGTGTCAAAACATTAGATAAACAACCTCATATGATAATTTTAATAATTTTGTTGTCTCTAGAATGCCAATTTTAGGCTATGGGGAACCTTGGTTAGGTTTTCAAGATTTTTTGGCTCATTTTTGGCATTGGGTGGATTTAGAAAAAAATGGAACATTGGGTTTGAGACCCACTTTTTGGAGACCAATCATGATGGTCCTATTATTGGAGTCCTACGATCACAACCAGGGTTTTCGACAATTGTGATGAAGGAACCCTAGCAGTATAAATGTTTCTCACTTTATTTATTATCTATTTTTGTAAGTCTAAAATATCATAATTAATCGTGGGATCTCGATATATGTCTGAAATATTAATTAAAGTTGAGAATTGTTTGAGGTCCATAATGTGATCTTTGTCCTGTCATTAACTCATAAGCTCCTAGTCTTATTATGATTAAATATCCTAATTTTCTCTTGATTATTCAATCATTTTTTGGGATATTTTATCGATTAAGGGGATCATGGTACATAATATTTGAGCCCTGACTCATTTTTCTCCAAGAGACATCGTTACGACTTTAATTTTTGAATTTCATAAGTAGGACCTCGAGTGACTTTTAACTTGATTTCTGATTTAGAGTGTAAATTTGTAGTATGTGTATTGTTTTTCTTGTCTTGATGCTTAGATCATCATTTTTATATAGTGATAGTTATTGGATGATTATCAATAGAGAAAAGCATCGATATAGAGGATTTCTAGTACATTCAACGGTGTCCAAGTAGGCTACGCTTACCGTTTATTTAAAATTTGTTCTTTTATGATATAGGCATGATATTTTTCTAATTATTGGTAGGTTATTATGATTTTGTTAGTCTATTAGGCATCTTACAAGGCTTATAGCCGATTAGTGGAATTTAGGATAGATTTCTACCTTAGACTCCTTTAGACTCGATAGATGTTCACCTTTAGAACATAACTTAGGGCACCTGGGATTGAATTAAATTCCTTATTTTAATTTTTCACAGTTGCATGATTTAGATTGGATTCTCGAGACTTGTTTTTCGCCTTATTGCCCTTCTTAAAATAACTTACTTTAGGATAACACACTCTTTGGGCATAAATGATTATAAGATTGTTCTGAGTGACTAGTTTTTATGGCTGGGTTAGATTGATTTCTATATTATGTTCGTTAGCTTTGCTGTCCTTTGCATGTTAATACTTTTGAACTTAGATCGTAGTTTTTGACTTAATAATCAAAAATTTTCATATCCTTAATGAATTTCGTCTTCTAAAATGGGAAAAGGACTAGTTAGACTTGGTGACTCAGAGTTCTAGATTGTTGAAACTTATGGCATATTAAGTTTTGGTTTGAGTCCGACATGTATTATATTGATGATTATCTAATAGTTTTGGTTCGAGTATGACATTCATTAGTTTTGATTTTTTGTTGGAAATCTAGTTCATGACCGATATAATTTATGGGTATGGATAGAGGAAGAATATATGTACAATTATCACATATTTTGTCTCGTTTCAGATTCCTTACTATTTTACTCTACTTACAGTATTATTGTTTGTCTTCACCCACAGTTCTCTGGGGGGCTTGGTTGGGTTTGTTTTCATTCTGTGTACCTTCTGAGCTTATAGGGGTCCATTTAGGTTATGCCTTGACATTTATTTATGCTCTTGAGTAATTTAAATGCGATTCCAAAATTTGGTTAACATATCCTATTAATTCTACTTAGACCCTCATTTATTGTCTCATAGCATAGATTTACCCGTTACTATGCTTTTACTTTAATTAAGCTCATTCATCCTATGATGCCTATTGAGTATCCTATATTTTGGTACTCATACTATACTACTACATCTTTTTTCTAAAGTAGATCCTAGTATAAGTGCATCACTATTGATGCCGACTTCGAGTGGGGCTACTGATTGAAGATTTGAGTAAGCTTTCAGCATCTAGATTGGATCCATCTCCTTTTAATATAGTATTAATATTATTTTTGTATCTTCAAAGACTACTTGTATTTTTTCCCCATGTCAAGTACAATTTATATATAGTGGCTCTACTTTTGGCCTTACCAGGTCTTGTAGGATTCCTCTTATATTTTGTACTTTTTCCTCTTTTTGTATGCCATGCTTGTATATTTTCCCTTTATAGTCACTTAAATTATCGTTTTATCATGATTTATTTCTCTTTCCCCTGTTAGCTTATTACTCACCATTTCTGGGTTTTGGCATATCGACTGGTCAGTTAAAGTAGGAGTCATCATGAACTGTGTTTTGGGGTTGTGATAGTTTGGTATCAAACCCAGGATTTATCAATATTATTTGCACAAGAGTAAGTATCTAGTAGTCTCTCGGATTGTTAAAATGACATATATATATATCCTCTCTTCAGGAGGCTACAAGTTATTCTTAGGAATATCTCACCTCTTTGATTTGTTATTATGTGTTGTGTCTATATTGGTTTCTAGATTCTCATTTGTGTTAGTCATTTGTAGATGTCTAGGACAAGGGCTATGATGGTCAAGGGTGACCCGATCCTACAACTAGGGCTCTAGTTAAGGACAGAGGTACAGGTTGACCTTGAGGTCACATCAGGATAAAGCTGTAGCACCAGTTCAAGAACAATCTAGGGATCTTTCACCAAAGCTGATTATTAATTTGGAGACAAAGATTGCACTAGAGGATCTACCATAATAATAGTCAGTGGGTCGGGGAATAGCCTATGCTCTACTCAAATTTATATCTACATCAATTTTTTGCGATGAATTAGTTATATAGTATGGTTGGAGGTCAATCGATGGATGGGGCCTAGACATCTTCTTAATGGGAAGCTTAAGGTGGACTTGTTATATGCGTGAAACCTATAGCTGTGACTCCTAGAGTAGTGGTTTTAACAATATAAGTAGTTACACAACTAGTCGCAACTTAGCAAACTATGACTCTTGAGAAGTAGAAGATATTGGGTCAGTTTCTTAGATTAGCTCCACTGAGATTTTCAAGAGCCCTAAGAGAGTATGCATTTGAGTTCCTTACCATATCTCAATATCAATAAACTTAGTCATTCAGTATCTCAACATCAGTAAACTCATGTAGTCAGTATCACCACGAGTTTAGTTGTAGTTACGTATGTATGTATTCTCACGTTCATACCAGTCAGCATTGTTCATGCATATAAAACCCTTTGCATTTAGCCTACCTCACTCGTATACTCAGTACATTCAGTCGTACTGACGCATTCGCACTATGGTGTTTTATTTGACGCCATAGGTATAGAGGCACAAGTTTCAGAGCAGCAGTAGCATTGCAGATTTCAGCAGTTAGTGCTCTTTTTCATTTGAGGATAATATTAGTATTACTTTATTACAGTATTTTAGATTAGTTTTTCAGTTCATGGAGTTAGTTAGAGACATATTCCTTCAACTCTTTATTTAGTTCAGTTAGAGGCTTTTGGACTAGATGTCAGATTAGATGTTCAGACTTTAGTATTTATGTTTCTTTTTGGTATTGTTATACCTTGTTTTTCAGTTATGTGTCAGTATTGAACCTTATGGCCTTACAGTTCATGTTTTTGCATATTTTATGAGATATTATGCAGTTTACAGGTACAAATATTAGTCATGGGTTAGCTTGTGGTCCTTCGGGGTCATGAGCACCATTTAGCATTTTGGTTTAGAAAATTGGGGCTTTACAAGTGCTATCAGTGGGCAATGCCCAAACAGACTTTATGCACTTCAGTCCCGATCGAATCAAGAAAGTTTTCCTGATGCAGCCACTGGTATGTTACTGATCTCTCATTTACATGTTCATGCTTCTTTAGATTCTTGAGTTTCTTTTCTTTTGAAACCTTGCATAATAGTTAAACTTTGGGGTCAGGAAGTCAAGCCTTCAGATTCTAGTTATAGTTCCAGTATGTGTAGATAATCAGTAAGGAAAGATGACTCCTGATCCATTCCTATCTTAGTGCAAAGTTTCGTACTATAGTCATCATGATCTTTACACATGCTACCCATTTCAGTTTTACGAATACAACTTGTATCCGTATATTTCTCATAGAATAGTGTGCGCTCCAGGTTCTTAGTATAAGGAATTCCAGTTCACTTAGTGTCACAAATCTTGCCCCATGAAACATAGAAATTCCAAACTCAGGTCATGCAACTCATGACTCAAGTCTCATGTCAAGCTTTACAGTATGCTTAGCCCATATGACTCACGTTCAAATTCTAGTGGGTAGCCAAACTCAGTAGTATCATGTACACCCTCAGCTTAAAGCTTTGATAAATCCATGATTTTGGTATTCTATTCCTCAGGCCTCAGTTAAGTGTCAAATTTGATATATCCTTAGCGTATGTCAATTATTCGTAAGCAGTTATCAGAACTCACTTATAGTTTCAGTGTTTAGTTTTAGTTTAGTTTTAGTAATTAGCTTTTAGAATTAAATACTTCAGCACCAGTCTAAACCTCAGTTATCAGAAATCAATAGTTACAGTCTCGATTACCATCTTAGCTACAATCTCAATCCCAATCCTAGCCTAGTAATCGGGTCAGTAACTCAATTCAGTTTTAGGGTTTGCTTGACCATAGTGTACAGTTATCAAATATTCATTTATCAGTATTTTAGTACCTTAGTTTACAAACTATTCCAGAATTATGTTTACGCTTGGTCTTGCATTCTCAAATAATATAGTTTTCACTCATTCATGCTTAGTTGCCTCGTGTTATCCAGATAGTCATTACCTTCCATGCATGATACTCTACCATTTTGGTTCAACTATTCAGACTAAGTATAGACAAGCCTTGTAGACTCAGTATTCAACTATCAGTTATTCACTTAATTAGATAAGTCAGTGCGGTTATACATTCGAGCTCAGCACCTACGTGAATCTTCTTAGTAGTCTTAGTTGCAGTGCATGAGGCTTAGTTACTTTATCTTAGATGATGTTCATAGGTCTCAACTCATCTTACCGAATCTCAATCATGTTATGATTTTCTTACTCAGCTGTCTTATACAGACAAATTCATACAGTTTGGTTTCCATGTCCCCAACTATGCGATCTAGCTGAAATCTCATAAAAAAATGTAACCATTCTAAGATGAAACAATCAGATAGTTAAACTAAGACTCAGCCCAAGGCAATAACTTTTCTTAAGCTTATCCAATTTTATGTTCAGATTTCAGTTACAAATGTGGTATTCAGTTCCATGCTCAGTTTTCATTTCAAACTTGGTATCTTTACCCTTGTATGTTCAGTCACATATTCATGAATCAGTTCAGTTATATATTCACACATTAGATATGTGTGATCAGCTTATCAGTACTCTCAGTCATGCATCAGCTCAGTCATGAAATCATGCATCAGATATGCATTCTTAGTATGAATCGCAGTAATGTTAGTCAAGTAGTCAT
Source organism: Capsicum annuum (assembly GCF_002878395.1). Taxonomy (NCBI): domain Eukaryota; kingdom Viridiplantae; phylum Streptophyta; class Magnoliopsida; order Solanales; family Solanaceae; genus Capsicum; species Capsicum annuum. The sequence continues at coordinate 119,175,009 of NC_061113.1, read as the reverse complement.
GTTTCAGTTGTTTATGTTCAGTATGTACTTCATCTTATCATTTCTCCTATATCAATCAGTCTCATTCAAGGAAGAATGTTACCAAGGGGGAGATATTGTAATACCCCGTACTTCTACCTAGCTTAAAATCGTTCCAGAAATATTTAAGACTTGTTTCAAAGATGAATCAACTTTTATACATATGGTATTTTAAATATTTTCACTTTTTATCATGTGGAAAATTCAATAAGCTTTCCATCAATATCAAATTCGCCCAAATCCAACACCCGAGTGAAGAGTTAGAGCCCTTTTAGTGAGACAGTGTATTACCTGAGCCATCAGCACCTCGCAGAGATAGCTTAAATTGTAATTGTATATTTCCAGTGTTTCTCCGTGATAGTGGCATGTCGCGCCAAACTTCCAAGACACAAACAAAGTGGCAACGTGATAGCTCCGCATCGCACCATCATATAATTTCCCATTTGTCACTTTTTAGAGACACGACGTGACAGCGCCGCATCGCGCTAGGGGTCCAAATTGGAAAATTTTCACAAAATTAAAATATGCATCCAAGGGTTAAAAGGGTCAATTTTCACCCCTATATACCCCCAATAACACGTGATTCAGCCATAATTCATACAAAATATATTATTTCTCTCAAGTTTCTCTCAAGAACAAGCTAGGGTTTTCAATTGGGGATTCAAATCCAAGACCCAAATTCAAGAATCTCTCCGTTAATCTTCATAGAATCAAGAACTAAGGTATGAACACTGTTGATTCATAGACTCCTTTCGTCCATGAAGCTCAAGAACCCTATTTTAAACTATATGTCATAATGTTCTTGTTTTGAATTGATTATGTTCATGTTGTTATTGTTGTATGACTGCCAAGATTGCATCCTTATCATATTTTCATAAAACTATGTTAGTATAGGGTTAAAATTTATGAAATTGAGTTAAATTGTGGAACTATGTTGAATTAAATTGATGATCATACCTATGCCCTAAGTGTGTATGCAAGGTGTTTGATAATATGCCCCAATGAATGAATGATGAGCAAGTATTTAGTTTTCATGTGTCAAGATCATGTCATGCTTCTTAAGTTATGCTATACCTACTTGATTAAGATGATTCCCATGCAAAACCTATGCATTATGATTGCTTGATGAGATGTTCATAAGATTAGAAGCATGAAACTATGCCATGTTTATACGCATTACTATCCATGTACAACATTATGATGCTCATGTGCTTCATGAAATTCCCAACTATGAAATTATATATTGTTGATATTGGTCATGTGATCAAAAGTGTCAAGCCTTGTCAGTTTTATTCTATCGAGTCCTGGGGGTACTTGTACCCAATAATTTAGCTGTGTGCCTAGAGCCATGTTATGTTTTCACGATACTCTCAATCAAGCCATGATCAGTAGAATTCAGTCAGTAATATAACTCAGGAAAACTCAGTATCAGTCCAGTCCCATTTAGTAATCTCAAAAATATCAGTGATCTCAGTCAGTCATCATGTTTCAGTAGCATTTCGTCAGTCAACGGAACTCAGTAAACTAAGTTTAGCTTTGCTAAACAATACCATTAGTATCAGTTCAGTTCGGTTTAACAGTTTAGTGTCTATTTAGTTCGGAGTAGGATTAGCACCGAGCGAACCCAAGGATGGGGACTCACTTGTTATTCCGTGGAGGGTGTGATCCTTAGAAACAATCCTTGCATTCTGGAACTACGTAGCCAGCGTAGGTTGAGATATACCCCTATGCGTAAGGCTACTAATACATCTTATTTGGGGTTATTCCTAAAAGAGGGTTCACGAAAGATCTTCCTATCAGAAAGGGTTACCTCACAACTTGTATTTACTCGTGGAACGGTATTGACACCCTTCCAGTTGGGGTTATAGGTTGGACCCCACCAGTTTAATTCTGGGGCATGTCGGTTAGATGATTGGCTCCCACCGTCTCAGTTTCAGTCTCGGTAATAGAACTCAGATAGTTCTATAGATTTCAAGATTGTCAAGTACAGTCACTCAGTACAGTACGAAATCCAGCTAATTCCATCAGAATTTAGATTGTCAGATACACTCGCTCCGTATCAGTATACTGGTTATACAAAACTCATGTTATCAGTATTCAACTTCAGGTCTGTCAAATATAGTCAACCAGACAAGTTCTTCATAATCAGAATGGTCAAAAATTATATTCATGAATCCATAATGTAGTATCAATTCCTCAGTATTCAAAATCCCAGCATCAGTATATTTAGATGTCTATAAATCTATGTTACCAGTTGACTCAGTAGTCTGAACTTAGTATTTAGTCCTATCACGATCTCAATAACAGTCATGTATTCATGCATGTATTCTTACGTTTATATTATTCAGTCAGTTAGTATTGTTCATGCATATGAACACTTTGCATTCAGCCTACCCTACTTGTATACCAGTATATTCAAAGTACTGACGCATTTGATCTATGGTTTTTCATACCATAGGTTTAGAAGCACAAGCTCTTGAGCATCCTAAGTAGATCAAACGTTAAACAGCCAAACTAGCAGTGAGTCCTCATCATTTGAGGATTGCATGATTATTTTATTAATTTATTATTTTAGTACTTCGAAGTTAGTTGGGCACATGTCCCATCAATTCCATAGTTTTCAGACAGTTTAGAGGCTTTCAGACTACAACATGTTTCATACAATTCTATTTTAGTTTTAGGTATTGTTATGCCCCATTTCAGACATTATTTTATATTAAGTATTAGTTCAATTTTGAACCTTATGGCGTTACAACTCTTATGTATTCCGCATAATTTTAGTATTATTCAATGCTTAGTTATAGATATCAGTCATGGGTTAGCTTGTAGTCCTTTGGGGTCATAGGCATTGTGTAGCATTCTGGGTACCAGATTCAGGACGTTATATTGATGGTCCACCTATTGAACCCTCAACCATAACTGTTTTAACTGTTATAATATTTTCAAAGGGGTTTTTGGTCTTTTAACACTCTTCTAACACCAAAACTACATTGTTTACGATATCCTAAGATTGAAATATAAGATTGAAATACCGTAAATTCCACATTAACTCAAAATTCAGAAAACACATAGAAGAAAATAGGAAAGAGGCGATTTTCTTCTCCCATGGAAAAATTAGGATTCTTCAAATTCAAACTCCAAATTAAAAGATTTTACCTAGGTTTCCATATTTAGGTATGTGGAATTTAATAATTGGGTCTCATTCCACTTATTGACTCCCAAAGTTAACTCAACTTCTTAGTTAACTCCTTCCTCGGAGCTTAGGGTTCGTGAATTTTGTGAATTTCTTAATAATCTAGTTTCTTGATCCTTTTAGCTATACCCATGTTTTAATAAGAATTTAGTACCATTACATATTCAAAATTATAAACCTTAATTATATTTTGAAATCCATGATTGTTGGACTTGTGTTTTTAAATTCTTTAATTCACTCAGTTTATGGAATTGTCATAATAGTTGTATTCTTCAGGGATGGTAGTTTATGAACAAGTGATGACCTAGGTTTTATTTATTTACTTATGAGTATTATATCCTCCAATTATACTTGTTTTGAATTCTCTTAAATAATGAATTTATTTCTAGTCTTTAGAATATTACTATTATTAAGCATTTTAGTTTTCAGTGTCATTAAGTTGGGAGTAGTACCTAGCACTGAGCCGACACAGGAATGAAGGTACACTTGTTAGTTAGACTAAGACCTTTTGGTGTCATTTGGTTTGAAAATGGTTATCTCGAGAAAACTAATACCAGGATTAGTTATCCCGAGATTACCCAGGATAACTTATCCCACCATGTATATGGGATAAGTTATCTCGGGACTAAGGGGAAAATGGTGGGATAAGTTATTTCGGGTTGTATTAATCCCTCCAATCGAACAAAGGAAAATGTGTTCTTTTAATTTATCCCGGGGTAATTAGTTATCCCGGGATAACCATTTTCAAACCAAACGACCCCTTAGTAGAAGTCCTTAAGTCCTAAAATTGTGGTTCCACCATAAGGTTGGAAAAGGTCACCCACTAGACAAGGTTTGACACCTTAGTCCTTTTGGACATTAGTTTAGTGGACCCACGCCAATTAGTATTTGTAACATTGGAAATCTACATAACACCCTCCAAATGAGGTTAGAGTTTGCACCCTATATAGCTCAAATTAGGGTATGTCGATTACCAATAACTGCCACAGTTCAGACTCAAACCTTTTACAACCTTATATTTGATTTATTCAGCATATTCAATTCAAATATCATAGAGTATATCCTGTATGCTCAGTACATTAAAATTAATGGACATATACTTTTATTGAGCTATAATATTTTATAATATATTTTCAAAGAATCAACATTCAAGTCACACTTAGTACGATATTCTACTAAACCAGTGGAAGAATTTTTGTGAGTCTGCATGTAATACCATGAAGTTTCCTAGCTAAATTTTTATTCCTAAAACATCAAGCATTAGCTTCTAAAATGAATGATGTTTATTTTGTGAGTAATTCTGTAGATTTTGATTTTTCATTGCACAGGAAATTGAATAAGCTTTTAATCAAAATAAGATTCATCCAAAATTGACACTCGGTGAAGATGTTAGGACGTTTTTAGTAAGCAGTGTTCCCGTTGGACGGGCCACCGCATCGCGGTGGGAGCCTAATCCACGATCATCATATTCCAAGATCTCACCATGATTAGATCACTCGCGGTGAGTATAGCAATGAGAAGTCCAATGCATCGCGGTGGAGTTCAAATCCATATTTATCATTTTCCAGTGGGTTATCACGATTGCACCGCATCACGATGAACCCCAAATCCACATTTTTCACAAATCAGTAGCTCATCGCGATTCCATCGTGCTTCGGTGGGTATCACGATGGATTATTCACTGCATCATGGTGAAGCCTTAAACGGTGTCCCAGTTACAAATTTTAAAGCCTGAGGGCAGTTTAGTCATTTTGCCCATATCCCCAAATCATGAAAATAGATGATTAAAGGCATTATTGAGAAAAATATGCTCATTCTTCCTCAATTTCTATCAATTAAAAACCCTTGACTCCAATACCAACTTCAAGAATCCCCAAAGTTCACCATTCTTTTTTAAAGATAGTTCAAGATTCAAGGTTCCCAATTCAAGAGTTTCAATAATCTACCTTTAAGAATGCAAATAGCATCTCAAAAAGCAAGTTGTTCATCTAAGTTCACCATCCAAGGTATGTGGGGTTATGAACAAGGACAATCCTTTCGTCCTTGTGCCCAAAACTTGATTTTTATTATGAAAGCTATTTGATTTTACATGTTTTCCTATGAAATTGAAGTTGGGTTTTACCCTATGTTTCTATTCATGAGATTGTGAGATTTTCAATGTTTTAGAAGTTGAATTACATGAGTATATTGATATTATTATGCATATTGCTGAAATTTTCAGATTTCATGATGATTTATGAATGTTTACATTATCAAGTATGAATTTTGAGATGTTTTATTATGAGATTGATACATGGGTCATTAAGCCCTTTCTTAGATTGTGATTTTGAGAACTGTTGTGCTACAAACACCCCATGATTAGAATATTTTTAGATTTTTGAGAGAGATTTGACCTTTTGGTCTCGCTAGATTTCAAATCCACTTTACATATTGAGATTATCGATTTTATAGTTGGTTTCATTATAAACCATGAGATTATTTTAAAGTTTATTTTCTTAAGATTTTGCGCATGATATTGGGAGTATTATTTAGCACCGAGATGGGTACGTTACTACGGTTTCATACCCCAAAACTACGTGCCAACATAGGATTATGATTATTTCCATTTTACGCGGATGACTGAGATTGTGATCACTGAGATGAGATTGTTTTATTCCGATGGCAAGGGTAGAGTAGCCCTAAACTTACGGGCGATAGTGGTGGGACAGCATGGGTTCTCACATGGTGTACATGTCAGTTAGAAGAACCTCCCAAATAGATGTCCCCCACTCTTAAAAACATATCTTTGAGATAAAGTATTTACAATATAGAATGAGTTTCTGATTTCATTTAGATTACATGATTTGGGAACAAGAAGAGAATACAGATTTTAGAACTAAGTGTAATAACTCATAAGATTTATACTATGATCTTTACTATTCATGATTCATGATCTTTATATTTCAGATTTACTCAAGCTATGTGAGTCATTTACATTTAGCATGCATTATTTCATAAATGATGATTATGAGATATGTTTTACTTATGCATTTCACCTCATATACTCAGTACATTCGCAAAGTACTGATCCACATATATGTCTATGTGCTACTGTCTCATAATGTAGGTACAAGTTTTAGTATGCACATTAAGACTTAGATAGTTGCAGATTCCAGCCAGTAAGATGATGAGTCCTTCTATTTCAGGGACTTCAGTTAGATTTACTTATGCCGTTTATTTTTTTATTAATATATATTGATTAGCGATAGTTAGAGTAGCTTCCAAAATATTTATAGTCAATATAGTTGAGGCTTCACAGATGTTAGTTAGAGTCAGTTATGTAAACTTTAGTTTCAGTTTTGTTTTGTAAAAGAAGAGTTGTAATTATGTGAATTCATTTTTGTATTGATTAGATTCAGAGAAGAGTTATCTTTCGCTGGTTTTGTATAGATATATGCATTTTATTTAGTTGCTCATGAGTTATGCCAGTATAACGGTTAGCTTGGGATCACTTGTGATCCTAAGCACCATGTGACATCTCAGGGTAGATTTTTGAGGCATTACAAACTTGGTATCAGAGCACAAGGTTCAAGTTTCCAAGGGTGTCTGTGAATCCGTGTCTAGTAAAGTCTTATGGAATGGTACAAAGATGTTTGTACTTTTTTTCAAAAGGCTACAAGGTATTCAAAAAAAGTTTTCCTCCTTTCCTACTCTAGATCGTGCAGTAAAGTTGTTCTCTCAGAATCTCCTGTCTATTCGTGTATTACCCCAAATTTCCTTATCTATGACTTATTCTCAAGATAACATAATTAGCAAGTTCCAGTTTCTCCCTAGATAATCTTCTTAGATTTGCTAGCAGAAGTTTTAGAAGTCACACAAAGGGCTTGAGATGAGCTCCCTAGTGTATTAAGTTCCTTGAGTTGAAAGTTAGTCCTCATCCTTATGAGTTATTCAATTGAGATAGAATTAGATATGTATTCAGATTTCCTCTTTATCCTTTTCAATACAGATAGTGCTCATGAGAGGAGATAGTATGAACCTAAATCGTTAGATAAAGTGTGTATTCAAGGGATATTACAAACTTCAGTGTTATGGTATATGAATAGTAAAACCTTATTAAGTTTGAAGTATGGGTATAGAAGAGTAGTGACAAGAAAAGGTGGGAATAATGATTGATAGAAAGTATGGAGATAAAATTATACATATTATCGAGATATATAAGGTGATGTGCCCTTGTGTGCTAGTTTAGTGGAGGGTGAAGAAAGAGTTACTAGTTAAGGTGAATTATTGTTTGCTTGAAGTACTAAAGGAGTTATTGATTATTATTGTGTTTGAAAAATATAGGATATTAATGAAGTGTTTGGTGGTTTAGTATCATTAATTTAGGCTTTCCTTGATATTACCAAAAAGAGATTAACTGAAATTTATATAGGTATGATAGTAAATTAGATGTATAGAAGGGTAAATAGTAATAATGTGTATGAGGTGGATGTAATGATTTCTGTGTTAGTATGGCTAGTTGTATGGAAGTGATCTAGTAGGCTTGAACAGGGTATGCAAGATCTTAAGTTTATTTATTTGCAATTTAGTATGATGTTGCAGGTATGATGTAGAGGCATGCCCAAGGTGATATGGGGCTTCATTATTTTTGAAATTTACTAAGTGTTATGTGTGATTGGTAGTACTGTTAAGTTGAAAAAGAATAGTAATGTGGTGTATGATATTGTAAATAACTAAGTAAGAAGTTTTGATTGATACGGTTGAGCCTTTTGATATGATCTAGACTCTTATGGTTTAGAGGAAAATATAAGTTTTAAGATGCAATATTAGTAGACTATGATGAAAGTAGTATGGTTTATTAGAGGGTGAAGACATCCATTTTAAGTGTTAGAATCTAAGTTGGTGAGGGTTTAAGTTTTTATATGATGACTTTGGGGTTATGGAAATCTAAGAGTTAAATCTCAGAAGAAGGTATTAGCATTGGGTGTTGTACGTGAAGATAAATTCCTTTAGGGTAATTTTAGTTATATATGTGTTGATTATATCCTAGACTCTAGAGTAAAGTTATTGCAGTTTAGATTAGAGTTTATATTGTGGTTCACAGACTTGGAGTGATGGCTTAAGTCTAAAGGGGAGATGATAGAATTAGTAACCAAGTCAGACTTCTAGATTTTAGTAGTGATGCCTGAATGTTAAAGAACATCATAAGTGAGTATAAGACTCAATCCATTCTTATTCCATTATTTTCAATTATCCCAATTCCTACTCATACTTTACGTTTTAGTTCCATGATCATAGTTTATGTTCATGCATATGATAGAGAATCACGCACTCTCCTAGTTCCTAAAAATGAGGAGTTCCAGTTCATTCAGCAGTTGGAATCATATTCCATAAGTTATGAACTCCAAATTCAGGTCATGCAGCTCATGACTCATGTAATTAAGCTTTACAGTATGTTCAGTTCCAGTACTCAGCAATACTCTTAATGATCAGTGAAATTCAGATTCATATCATGCATGTCCTCAGAGACCTCTTTGATGAGTTCATGATGTTAAGTACTCTATTCCCCAGGCTTCAGTCGAGTGTAAAGTTATACATAGTATTTCTTTATTTTTCAGGTCCTCGTGTTCTAATCTTTTACTTACCTGTCCTTATTCAAGATAGTGGTGGTGAACAGTTGTCTAAATTGGAGAGTAAATATTTCTTATTGATGAGAGATGGTAGCATGCTTATTTTAGATAAGGCAGTAAAAGTGAAGTAACATTGAGGCAAAGTCTTTGATATATGTCATAGTTGAAGTTTAATATGTTATGGGGAGATTTTTGTGTGCTTGTTTTATGTAGGTCTATAAATAGAGGAATATTGAGGTGAAGTTTTTTTGTGTATGACTTAGTTAGTTGGGAATATTTTATGTGTGTCTTCATAAGAGTAGTGCATGGAAGTTGTTCTTGATAGAGGTTTGTAGGATATGAAGAAGATGCTTTATGAGTGTTTGTTTAGGAGTGCATATACGGTTATAAAGATAGTCTTAAATGTCGTGGTTGTATACATGCAGATAGATGCATTTCGCATTAGTAAATGTCTAGTACTAGGTAGATTGTAGTTGTTGAAGTAGTAATGAGAATTATTCTTGATATGAGAAGTTGGGAAAATGCTGATGCGTGTGAATTCATGATTCAGACTGGTATTAGGTGTAATACTTTGCTATTTCAAGTTAGGCTTGACAGTGATGAGAGAGTTAGGTTCAAGTTAAACTTTGGTAGACAGATTTATTAAAGCCATGTGGGAACTAAGAGTTGAATCAAGCAAGTATGGTATTTGAGGGGAATAGTGTAGTTAAGAGAGTGTTTGAGAAGAGTAGCTAAGCTTAAAAGTAAGAAGTTGCATTGCTTAAGGCCCAGAAATTCTGTCCTGACTTATGACTTATAGGTCTATATTCCATGCTATAGAGTTATGGCAATGTTGTAGTTTGTTATACAGATGTCTTGTTCAGATCGTGCCTAGAGTTCTTTGCTCCCCTAATATCGTTAGAACTCCCTAGAAAGTGTTAAAGAAAACACCTCATTTGGGAGTGATCATTCAGAATGATTTGGTCTGTATAGCCAGCAATCCAGTTTGGATAGTCAGACAGAAAAATTTCTATAGTTTTCCATCTTCTGATTCAGTTTAGTCTTACTACTTGAAATCTTATGAGTATGACCATTTCAAGAGGTAGTTTGTTTGCTTTATGTACATTGCAAATTCAGCTCAGTATATGGATCATGCATCCGTTTTAGCTGCACATATTAAGTCACTATTTAGTTCGTAAGTATCCGGTGTATCATGTTAGTCTTTTCCTAGTATCTCAACCAAATCAGTATCATTTTCATGTCATAAACCTCTTATCTTTTCTCACGAACTTAGGTTCAATCAAAGTTAATAGTCTTCCTTCATTCAGTTTTTCCAGGTCTCAGATTCAGCTATATAGTTGTCTTCATATAAGTTCATGCACTCACAGATCAGTTCAGTAGCTCACTATGTTGAGATTCAGCTATATGGTTTATTTCAGTTGTTCATGCTAGTGTTTTGCCTTAGTTTCCATAGAATTTTCAGCCTTACCATCCACATTCGAGGACGAATGTTCCCAAGGGAGAGATATTGTAATACCCCAAAGTTTACTAGCTAAATTTTTGTCCCTAAAACATCAAACATTAGCTTTTAAAATGAATGATTTTTATTTTGTGAGGAATTCTATAGATTTCAAATTTCCATTCCATAGGAAATTGAATAAAAGTTCTATCGATAAAGATTCGTCCAAAACCAACACTTGGTGAAGAAGTTAGGATATTTTAGTAAGCATTGGTCCCGTTGGACAGGCCATCGTGTCTCGGTGGGAGCCTAATCCACAATCATCATATTCCAGTAGCTCATCATGATACTGCATCACGGTGGAGGTCAAATCCACGTTTGTCATTTTCCAGTGGGTCATCGCGATTGCACCGCATCACGACGAACCCCAAATCCGCAATTATCATAAATGAGTAGCTCACCGCGATTCCACCGTGCTTCGGTGGGTATCACAATGGATTATTTGCCTCATCATGGTGAAGCCTTAAAAAGCATCTCAATTACGAATTTTAAAGCCCAAGGGCAGTTTAGTCTTTTTGCCCACATCCCCAAATTGTGAAAACACATGATTAAAGGTATTATTGAGCAAAATATGCTCATTCTTCCCCAATTTCTCTCAATTAAAAACCTTGACTCCGATACCCAACTTCAAGAATCTCCAAAGTTCACCATTCCTTTTCCAAGATAGTTCAAGATTCAAGGTTCCCAATTCAAGAGATTCAAGAATTTACCTCCAAGAAAACAAATAGCATCTCTAAAAGTAAGTTGTTCATCTAAGTTCATCATCCAAGGTATGTGGGGTTATGAACAAGGACAATCCTTTCGTCCTTGTGCCCAAAACTTGATTTTTATTATGAAATCTATTTGATTTTACATGCTTTCCTATGAAATTGAAGTTAGGTTTATACCCTATGTTGCTATTCATGAGATTATGAGATTTTTAATGTTTCAGAAGTTGAATTACATGAGTGTGTTGATATTATTATGCATATTGCTGAAATTTCCAGATTTTATGGTGATTTATGAATGTTTACATTATCAAGTATGAATTTTGAGATGTTTTATTATGAGATTGATCCATGAGTCATTATGCCCTATTTAAGAATGTGATTTTGAGAACCGTTGTGCTAAAAGCACCCCATGATTAGAATATTTTCAAATTTTGAGAGAGATTTGACCTTTTGGTCTCGCTAGATTTGAAACCCACTTTACTTATTAAGATTATAGATTTTACAACTGGTTTCATTGTAAACCATGAGATTATTTTAAAGTGTATTTTCTTGAGATTTTGAGTATGAGATTGGGAGTTGTATTTAGCATTGAGATGGGTACGTTGCTACTATTTCATACCCCATAACTATGTGGCAATGTAGGATTGAGATTATTCCCACGTTACGTGGATGACTGAGATTGTGATCACTGAGATAAGATTGTTTTATTTCGATGGTAAGGGTAGAACAACCCTAACCTTATGGGGGCTAGTCGTGGGACACCATGGGTGCTCACATGGTGTACATGTCGGTTAGAAGAACCTCCCAAATAGATGTCCCCCACTCTTAAAAACATATCTTTCAGATAAAGTATTTACTATATAGAATAAGTTTCTGATTTCATTTAGCTTACATTATTTGAGAACAAGAAGAGAATACAGATTTTAGAACTAAGTGTAATGATTCACGAGATTTATACTATGAGCTTTACTATTCATGATTCATGATCTTTATATTTCAGTTTTACTCAAGATATGTGAGTCATTTACATTTAGCATGCATAGTTTCATAAATAATGATTATCCGATATGTTTTAGGTATGCATTTCACCCCCATATACTCAGTACATTCTCCAAGTACTGATCCACATATATGTCTACGTGCCACATTTTCTCATAATGTAGGTACAAATTTTAGTATGCACATTAAGACTCAGACAGTTCCAGATTCCAGCCAGCAAGATGATGAGTCCTCCTATTTTGGGGACTTCAGTTAGATTTACTTATGCCATATATTTTTTTATTCATATATTTTGATTGGAGATAGTTGGAGTAACTTCCCAACTATTTATAGTCAGTATAGTAAAGGCTTCACAGATGTCAGTTAGAGTCAGTTATGTAAACTTCAGTTTCAGTTTTGTTTTGTAAAAGAAGAGTTGTAATCATATGAATTCATTTTTGTATTGATTAGATTCAGAAAAGAGTTATCTTCCGCTGATATTGTACATATTTATGCATTTTATTTAGTGTCTCATGAGTTATGCCAGTATAAGGGTTAGCTTGGGATCACTTGTGATCCTAAGCACCGTGTGACATCTCGGGATAGATTTTTAGGGCGATACACTGCATCATTTGATGGTTAGCTATAAGTACTTTAATTATATTATTTCAATTTTAGATAGTTAGAGATAATTGGGGTCTTTTCCTAACAACTTATTATATTTTGAGAATATTATACAAATGATTTGATTTTTAGTATGTTGAATATGTCAGACTGTCTTAATTTTAACATTCAGTATTGATTTTTATTTTATTATGATTATGTCATTTTAATTTATAGTATCGTTAGCACCTTTTTAGTACGTGAACTAATTGAACAGTTGCTGGATTAAATTTTAGTCCCATCTAATGCATTGTTTATACCCCAAATTTTCAAGCTCTAGACTAATTAAAAGATAGAAACACTAAGTTAGCTTACGAGTCGTTAGGACCATAGTCATAGTCATAACAGTGTATGACTAAAACCCAAACTTCAAACCACGACTACACCTTAAGACTCGTTGTCAGTCATGATGAGTCGTAAAAGGGAGTCGTAGTCCGATCAGTAAGTACCCAAGGTCCCAGGACCCCAGGTTACAATTCAGAATGCGACTCATAACTAGACATCATGAATTGTGGGGTTAGTCATAACTGTTAGAGACCTAAAATCTCTACATATTTTAATAGGGTCTTTTTGGTAATTTCATAATTTTAACGCCTTCTTAACCCAAACCCATGTCATTTGATCTCCTAAAACATCAGTTATTAAGGGAAACCATTACCCTAATCCCTCAAAACATAAAAATCATTTCTCCTACACAAAATAAAAGTACTTCTCTTCTCTCTCAATAGCAAATTAGGGTTTCTCAAGAACAAGATCAACTTCAAGAAGTTCATCAAAACTTTTACTTTAGGTATGTGGGATAACCTTCCACCCATTGAATCCCATGAACTCTCTAAAATTTCAAGTGTAAAACTCTTTTCTCTTTTGCGGGGTTCCAAGTTAACGATAAACTTTATAATTCTCCTCTCAATTGTTTTGATTTTGAACCATGAAAATATGTTTCCTTATGAAAATTGTGTTTTCATATGTTTGATAATGCAAATGTCTACATCGTGATTAGTTATTGAAATCTTGAGTGTAATTTATGATTTTCCCATACCATGTATTGTTTAATATTTGCCAAGATCAGTTTGCATTAGATAGTGCTGGTGGGTTATGATCACCCAAAACCTAGATATTTATGTATGTCATAAATGTTAAGTTATAAGTTATTCAGAGAATACTGGTATCATTAAATTTAGAATACCATTATGTTGAGAATATGTCAATGCATATGTCAGTATTAGTTACGTCAAACTTTTATAAACAATAGTGTCAATTAAGTTAGGAATAGGACTTAACATCGAGTGAACATAGGGATGAAAAATCACCTACAAGTAGAGGACTGAGACCTTTAGTAAAAGTCCTTAAGTTATAGAACCACGTAGCCAGCGTAGGTTATGAAAGGTCATCCACCAGTTAAGGACTGACACTCTCTTAGGGGGCACCCACCAGTAGAGTACCGATACCCTAGTCCTTAGGGATACTAGTTTAGTAGATCTACATAGCCAGTATTGGCACCCTTGTCAATGTACTAATATCCTTATAATTGGGATTACAGGTTGGACCCTGATTAACTTAGATTGGGCCATATTGGTTAAATGTTATCTCCCACAATTTTAGTTCATTACTCAGATTATATCAGTTCAGGTTTGTATGACCAAGTTCCCCTATATCAGCTATTTAGTTATTCAGATCATTTCAGTACATGTTTATGCTCGGTCTTGCATTAGATTTACATGTTCATGCATTCATGCTCAGTACCTATATGTATACCAGTTAGTTCCTATCTTGCATACTAGTACATTTAAAGTATTGGCCACATACTCTCTTGTGCTATGTTGTCTTATAACATAGGTTCAGACGCTCAATGCCCAGATCGCACATAGTCCGACACTATATCACTCAACTATAAGATTAGTGAGTCCTCATTAGTTAAGGACTAGTAATATTAATCGTCATGCTTTTCAGTATTTTAGTTTATCTTATTTCAGTAGTTAGAGTTAGTTAGGGACTTGTCCCAATAAATGATCATGTATAGAGGCTTTAATACAATCAGATAGTTATATTTTTCAGCGATGTGTTTCAGACCCTGTTGTTACGGATTTAATTATTTAGATATTTCATCAAATGACTTCTACACAACATTTTATTATCTTTCTTTCAGTGTTTACAACTTGTGCCAGTTCATCAGTTAGCTTGGGGTCACTTGTGGCCTTAAGCACCATGTTATGACTAGGGAGTTATCTCGGGTAGTGACCCATTGTTTGGTTACTTCTTTAAACTTACTACATGTATTACTTATACACCATATGTAGTGTTATTTAATCCCTAGTAAATGGAGGAATAACTTATCCAAGGTTTAAAAATCCATGGATAAGACCTAAAATGACTAAACTATCCTTCAATTTCTTATAATGCCTCAATTTTTTAGAATTGGAATGCTACATGGTGCTTATGACCCCGAAGGATCACAAGATAACCTATGACCGATATCTGTACCTGTACACTGCAATATATAACGTAATAATGTGGAAAACATGAACATGTAGGCCATAAAGTTCACTTGAATACAGAATGTCAAAACATAACATCCATATGGGTGAAAGATACCCAAAACAATTGAAAACTGAATCAAATCTGAACATAAGTCTGAATACTGAATCTGAAAGGCTCTAAGTACTATCTAAATAAGGACTTAAAGGAACGTGCCTCAAACTAACTCCGTGAATTGATAACTGGCTAAAATAATAATGAATAAATGAAATCATATTGTCCTCGAATGAAGAGGACTCACTGAATATCTGCGACTGGAAATGCTACTGCTACTACTGGTCTGGAGCTCATGTTTATGAACCTATGGTGTAACATAAAAATAAAGCACCATAGCGCAAATGCATCAGTACAACTGGAGTACTGAGTTTATGAGTGAGGTAGGATAATACAAAGGGTTTACATTCATGAATAATGCTAATTGACTGATTGATATGAACGTAAGAGTACAAACATAAGTACATAGTAACTGAGATTGTGAGTACATGGTAGCTAAATCTATATGCTAATACATGACTGGAACTGTAGTTCTAATAACATAAGTGACTATGTCTGATAGTCCTAAATCTGGTAGAACTCCCTGAGTCCTGTGCTATAACTGAATTTGACTGTATCTAATAGTCCTGGTATACTGATATCTGAAGAACTATCTGATTTCTTTTACTGAGACTGATCCTAAAACTGTGGGAGGTATTTGTTTAATTGACATGCCCCATGTATACCATTACCGCTAAGCTGGGATCCAATCTCTGCCCCGACTGGAGAGGTGTCAATACCGTACCACTGGTAAGGACTGTTGTGAGTGACCCTTATCCGCCAGGTACTCAAAGTGATAATGGTGGGACACTAAATTAACAGGTTAAGCCAGCTCATCAACCGTAATCTGACAGGCTAAGATATCTCAACCTACGCTGGCTACGTAGTTCTGGAACACAAGAATGGCTGCTAAGAATCACACCCTAAAACTGGTAGGTGAGTCCCCATCCTTGGGTTCACTCGGTGCTAACTTATACTCCCATCTAAAGAGACTAAACATTATTCAACTGACTGTACATGGACAGATTAACTGCCTTTCTTTGACTGATGGAGTAGTACTATTATTTGAGAGTTAACTGAGATCATGAGATTTCTGAGGTTTTCCTCAGTCACATGACTGACTGATTTCTATAGACTATAGCTTGACTGAGATTATCGTGACAACATGACATGGATCCAGGCACACAACTATTTTTTTTGGGTACGAATACCCCCAGGACTCGATAGAAGGAAACTAACACACATGTTATAATACTTCAAGAGCTCTAACCACCTTCTCTGATGAAGATTGAGATCTTTCTGGTAAAAGACATACTAAAGGCTCTTATGATCAGTGAAGACATCTATATGAACACCGTATAGATAATGCCTCTAAATCTTTAAGGCAAAGACAACTGTTGCTGACTCAAGGTCATGAGTAGGATAATTCTTCTCATGGGTATTTAACTATCTGGTGGCGTAGGCTATGACTCTACCATGCTGTATGAGGACACAACCTAAACCTATTCTGGATGCATCATAATATACTACGAATCCATCGGAATCGTCAAGAAGTGCTAAAACTGGAGCTGAGTTGAGTCGAGTCTTCAACTCCTGAAAACTCTTTTTGAAAGGTTCTAACCACTAAGAATTGACCTTCTTCTGAGTCAATCTGGACATAGGAGATGCAATAGAAGAAAATCCCTAAAAAAACTATCGGTAATAGCCAAATAAAACCAAGAAACTCCTAATATATAATAGAGAGACAGGGTGAGGCCAGTTTCTTACCGCTTCGATTTTCTGAGGATATACTCTAATGCCATCACCGAAAACAATGTGGCCAAAGAATGCTACTGATCTTAGCCAACATTTGAACTTACTGAACTTGGCGAACAACTGGTGATCCCTGAGAGTCTGAAGAACAATTATGAGATGGTCTGAATGATCAAGCTCTATTCGAGAATAGACCAGAATATCATCTATGAAGACTATGACGAATGTGTCCAAGTACTTCTTGAACACCTAGTTCATCAAGTCTATGAAAGCTGCAGGGGCATTGGTAAGACCAAAGGATATGACAAGAAATTCAAAGTGACTATACCGAGAATGAAAAGCTGTCTTCGAAATGTCACATTCTCTAACTTTGAGCTGATGATAGCCTGATCTGAGGTCTATCTTGGAGATATAACTGGCACCCTGAAGTTGGTCAAACAAGTCATCTATCCTAGGAAGTGGATACCTATTCTTGACCATGACTTTGTTGAGCTGATAGTAATCAATACACATTCTGAGAGAACCGTCTTTCTTGCGCACGAATAATACTGGCGCACCCTATGGGGATATTCTGGGCCTGATGAATCCCTTATCTAAGAGATCCTTCAACTGATCTTTTAGTTCCTTGAGTTCTGCTGGTTCCATTCTGTATGGCAGAATAAAAATAGGTTGAGTATTTAGAAGAAGGTCTATGCCGAAGTCTATTTCCCTTTTGGGAGAAATGCCTAGAAAATCTTCAAAAAAGACGTCTGAATATTTATTAAACACTGGGACTTATTTGAGACTAGGAGATTCGGAACTGGAATCCTTAACATGCATGAGATGATACACACACCCCTTAGAAATTATTTTCCTTGCCCGAAGGTAGGAAATAAGCTGACCCCTGAAATACGAAGTGCTACCCTTCCGCTCTAGGACAGGCTCATTCGGGAACTGAAATTGAACTATCCTATTTCTGCAATTGACTATGTCATAGTAGGAATGAAACCAATCCATACCGAGAATGACATCACTATTAGTCATCTCTAACTCGACTAAATCTGCTGATATAGATTTTTGAAATATCATAACTGGGTAGTTCCTGTATACCCGCTGAGCTATGATGGTTTTACCCACTGGAGTAGACACTGAAAAGGGCTCTGCTAAAATTTCAGGACTGATTCCAAAATCACCTACTATGTATGGAGTGAAAAAAGACAAGGATGAACCTAGGTCTAGCAAAGCATAATCATGAACATGGAAAATTTGTAACGTACCAGTAACGACATCAGGATAATTTTCCTGATCCTGTCGGGTCTAAAGAGCATAGAGTCTATTTAGGCGTTGCCCACTAGTAGTAGTGAAAGTGGCACCCTACTGGTTCGAGCGACCGAACTGAGCTGTGGAACGATTCTGCTAACCCTGAGGGCCTGGCTGAGGACACTCCCTAATACTGTGGCCTGGCTTACCACAACCAAAATAGACATCACTATTGGCTTTGCAAATACCCTTGTGGTTCTTACCATAAGTCTTACAAAGGGGGTTTGTTCGGGCACTGCTAACACTGCCCTGAGATTTAGAGCCTGGTGCTCTATCTCTATTGCCGTCCCTGAACGTTGGCACTGGGGCACTAGCGGAGGAAGGGGCTGGAACTAATGACTTGGGACAAAACTGTAAACGATTTCCTCCCTCTGATTTGGGTGAGTAAAACTAAAACTTTGTGCTCTTGCTCTCTTTTTTGCCACTCCCTATTCTTAACCTTGTGCTCCTCTATCTGTTGAGCGTGGGTCATGAGCCTGGCTAAAGTCATATCACTACTCAGCATCATAGACCTATACTCATTTACCATGCTATCATTCACCCCTGACACGAACTTGCTTATCTTAGCCTTATTGTCTGCAACCACATCAGGGGCATATCTGGCTAGCTGAGTAAATCTAAGAGAATACTCTCTAACTGTCATATTTCCCTGCCTGAGATTGATGAACTCAAGAACTTTAGCCTCTCTCAGCTCTTGGGGAAAGAATCTGTCTAAGAAAGCCATGAAAAATTCTTCCCACTCAACAGGACCAGCATCCTCTAACCTTTCTGCTAACCACTGCTTGTACCAAGTATGAGCGACATCCTGCAATTTGTATGCGGCTAACTCGGCACTCTAATAAGTAATATGAGCGACATCTTGCAATTTGTATGCGGCTAACTCGACACTCTAATAAGTAGTGACTCCCATGATATCAATGACCTTCTGGACTTGGACAATGAGTTTCTAAGGATCCTCATCTAGCTTAGACCCAAAGAAGGACCAAGGGTTCATTCGGGTGAAGTCCCGAATCCTAGCTGCTGCTAAATTGGCCACTGGGTTGGTCGGAATGACTACTAGTCATTCATTTTGTGTAGATACAAACTGAGCAAGAGCTATAAATACGGTCCTGAACTTTGCATGAGAAATATGTTCGCCCAAAGGATCTTCGGGCTGAGAAGCTGGCTGAATTCTTCTCTTTGGAGGCATGTTTCTGAAATAAGAGAAGAGCAGATTAGACTGAGAGACTGACTTGAAATTATGCTTACTAGCATGATATGAATACTGAAGAAAGGGAACTATTCCTAAAACATCTCATAGCCTCCTGTATGTAAATATGGCACGCAACACACACCATGTACAAGATACTACTAGATGCGGCTTTCAGACTTCCTAGGACTCTATTGAACCTTAGGCTATGATACCAAGTTTGTAACGCCCTAATTTTTCTAAACTAGAATGCTACACGGTGCTTATGACCTCGAAGGATCACAAGCTAACCCATGACTTATATCTGTGCTTGTACACTGCAATATATAACGTAATAATGCAAAAAACATGAACATGTAGGCCATAAGGTTCAACTGAATAAAGAATCTGTCAAAACATAACATCCATATGGGTAAAAGATACCCAAAACAACTGAAAACTGAATCAAATCTGAACATAAGTCTGAATACTGAATCTGAAAGCCTCTAAGTACTGTCTGAATAAGGAGTTGAAGGAACATGTCTCCAACTAACTCTGTAAACTGATAACTGGCTATAATAATAATAAATTAATCAAATTATATTATCCTCGAATGAAGAGGACTCACTGAATCTCTACGACTGGAAAAGCTACTGCTACTGCTGGTCTGGAGCTCGTGTCTTTGAACCTATGGTGTAACATGAAAATAAAGCACCATAGCACAAATGCGTCAGTACAACTGGAGTACTAAGTTTACGAGTGAGGTAGGCTAATGAAAAGGGTTTATATGTATGAATAATGCTAATTAACTGACTGGTATGAACGTAAGAGTACAAATATACGTACATAGTAACTAAGATCATGAGTATGTGGTAGCTAAATCTGTATGCTAATACATGACTAGAACTGTAGTTCTGATAACATGAGAAACTATGACTGATAGTCCTGAATCTGGTAGAACTCCCTGAGTACCGTGCTATAACTGAATTTGACTGTATCTAACAGTCCTGGTATACTAATTTTGAAGAACTGAGTTATTTTACTGAGACTGATACTAAAATTGTGGGAGGTAGTTGTTTAACCGACATGCCCAGTGTATACCATTACGACTAAGTTGTGGTCCGATCTCTACCCCGACTGGAGGGGTGTCAATACCGCGCCACTGGTAAGGACAGTTGTGAGTGATCCTTGTCTGGAAGGTACTTAAAGTGAGAATGGTGGGACCCTAAATTGACAGGTTAAGCCACCTCATCAACCCTAATCTGACAGGCTAAGATGTCTCAACCTACGCTGGCTACGTAGTTCTGGAACACAATGATGACTGCTAAGAATCACACCCTAAAACTGGTAGGTGAGTCCCCATCCTTAGGTATACTCGGTGCTAACTTCTACTCCCATCTGAAGAGACTAAATATGATTCAATTGACTGTACATGGACAGATTAACTGGCTTCCGTTAACTGACAGAGTAGTACTATTATCTGAGAGTTAACTGAGATCATGAGATTTCTGAGGTTTTCCTGAGTCACATGACTGACTGAGTTCTATAGATTATAGCTTGCCAGAGATTATCGTGACAACATAACATGGCTCTAGGCACACAACTATTTTTTTTCGGGTACGAATACCCCCAGGACTCGATAGAAGGAAACTGACACACATGACATGACTTGATCACAAGATTTGAGTCCACAATTCATAATATCATAAGTAGGGAATATCATATTTCATATATTTATTCAACATCTTAAATATTGTAGGGAATGCATGGATATATTTCATGTACATATTGTATATCTCCATTATCTTACATGCTTCATACCACCACAATAGCAACACATAAAAATCATGGGATTCATATTGAAGTATATAACTAACATGGACTTGTCATTTAGACATTATAGAACCATACAAACATGAATTTGTAGCATCCTAAGCATTTTATCAAACACCTTGCACACATTCTTTAAGGTATAGGTGAGTTTCATACTTGCCCCATATTAAACCACCTAAAGTTCATGGTTTTCAATTAACAAACATATATATTCCATGAAAACACCTTTAAACATCACATTGAAACTTAAACAGCAATTGTCAACATGTACATACTAATATCACCATAAAAAGTTGACAAAATAATATTTAAAACATGGTTCTTGAGCACTATGAATGGATTGGATCCATAGATGAACACTACGCATACCTTAGAAAGGAAACCATGATGATTTGCTGGAGATTTCATGGATTTGGGAAACTTAATTCTCAATTATCTTGGGAAAAGGCTTGAATCTTGATTTTGAGAGATGAGTTTAATGGAAACCCTAATTTTGTGTTTGAGAGTGTAAGAGAGGGTTTTTAGGATGCTTAACTAAAGAAAAAATAGAAAAATTATGTCTCTTTAGGGTTATAAGTCATGGAAGGTGAAGGAAAATACCAAAATACCCTTATGAAATAAATTCCTAGTTGCTGAAAATCATAGGTGACGACATTTGTGACAAAGCATTAAAAATGTGACAAGCTGTCAAAAATGTCATCACGCAGGAGCTGGTAATTGATGGTTTCTACCTAAGCCCGACGACCTTCGTGATAGGGCATCACAAGTGTGGTAAGCTACCACGAATGTGGTCACTTAGGAGCTGGTTTCTGCGAAAGGCTGATGACCTTCGTGGTAGGGCATCACAAGTATGGTAAGCTACCACGAATGTTGTCACTTAGGAGATGGTTTCTGCCTAAGGCTGACTACCTTTGTGGTAGGGCATCACAAGTGTGGTAAGATACCACGACTGTCATCACTTAGGAGCTGGTTTCTGCCTAAGGCTGACGACCTTCGTGATAGGGCGTCACAAATGCGGTAAGCTACCACGAATGTCGTCTCACTGTTTCCAGCCTGACATGCTGGAGTAAAATAGGAATAGCTCTTTGCTCCGATATCGAATTTAGGCAAAATTGGTATTATTGGAAACATAATTAAATTATATATCTGTTGATAGATAATGAGCTCAAAAATTCCAAGTATAATGAGATATATGCTCGTTTGAAGTTGACTATACCAATATCCTTCTCAAGAATTCAATCGGTAAGGAATGTTTTGATTCGTCTATCGTTATTTGAAGCGTTAATATACATATAACCTACTCATAAAACTATAAAAGAACCATGATGTATTATGCATGAGCTTGGTACATTGCTCTAATATTGGTTTGGATTTTTTGGGGTATTACATTTCTTTTTCTAATTTTCTTTTGTAATTTTATGTCCACTTAATTATATTGGGTTTGGTTGGTTGTAAATGTCATTTTCAATTCTCCACACTTGTTTCATTGTAATTTGATGATTTTATAAATTAATGTTTGGCTTTTTTCTCTACATTTGGTTTTCTTTACTGGGTTGGATTTTTTTCTTTTTTTTGCAATGTGTGTTTGGATTGGGGGTGATTTTTCTTTTTTTAAGAAAATTTAGTTCATGGATTGGTCACTTGAACATCTATTTTTATTCATATTTTAGTTTCTAACTTGACTAATTTAATGAAACAAAAAATCCCACAAGAATCCTAGGGTATAATTGTAAAGGTGATTTTTGTAAAGATTTAAATCAAACAAAATACATGGTATATCTAGTTTTTACTATAATTAACCAGACACTTGATAAAAAATATTTCAAGCACTACAATCCCCACATTACTAATCCTTGAGCTGCTAATCCCTACATTACTAACACCAGCATTACTTGTCTACGTACCAAACAACCCTTTAGTGTCATGCCACGCTATGGATTAGCTTGGGGTCACTTGTGACTCTATGTACAGTGTTAAAACTATAGGGTAGTCCTAGGTCATGACAAACTTGATATCTTAGCTAGGTTTAAAGTGTCTTAGGGCGTCTGAAAATTATGCTAATTAGAGTCTTATTTATTGGTGTGAAGTGCGCCACACTTATGAGTGAGAGATATAAAGTATTTTAGGAAAAGTTTCACTTCTTTCATTTTCATATCGTACGATAGAGTGTGAACTCTACTAAAACATTCCTCTAACTCTTTCTCTACATATTTACAAAAAATGCCTCTCAAGAGAACTAATGAAAGAAGGATGGTAAGGGCAACGGGAATGGGATATAGCTTGGCCCACTAGTTCCAACAAACCCTCTGAATGAGCAAGTATCTCATACCAAATTTAGAGCTGCTTCCATGACCACCTAGAATAACTAATAGGTTATTGCACCTACCAACCCAACATTGAAAACAACAACATCTATATTTTGAGACTTTACTCTGATGAATCCTTCGATATTCCTTTGTTCTAAGATGGAAGGGGATCCACATGATTTTTTGAATAGTATTCAAAAATTTACTAAGATCATGAGTGCCACTCAAACTAAAAGAACAGACTTTGCTGCTTTTCAATCACAAGTAGTGGCTCACACTTGACATGAGCAATGGAAGGCTAAGAGGTGCGAATACAAAACCACTAAAGTGGTATGAGTTTGTTTCTCTATTTCTATCATGGCCCGAACTAATGCATGGTCATGACGGGCATCCCAAGTCCACCGAGTATTAGGGACCATGCCATGAGCCTATTTGAATAGACTTATAACACCTAGCAGCTGATGAATACCAATATAAGACAAAATATAATCAGAAATACAAGCAAGAATCTATATAGGATCAACATCTGAAAACATCCATAATGCCTATGTCTAAAGTATCTATAAAGCCTCTAGCAAAATTGAGTACCAATAAAGTGTTGGGATATGCCTCAAACTATTGACAAAATAAATTTGAAATAAGGTCTAAGACATGAGAAACCAAAACATTAAATGAAGTCTTTTGAATAATGGAAGCTCACCACCTTAAGTCATCTCACGAACTAACCACGAATACCAAATCACTGTGCAAGAAAGGTAACCTTGCCTTTAGACCCTGCATTGCATCAGGATACAATGTCTGAAGATGGTTAGAGGTTAGAGTGCTAGCATTTAACTTAGGGATAAGGGAACAAGCAATGCTATTTCAAAACCACAGTAAAATCCACATGCACACAATGTACATACATACATATATATATAATATAACATGTTGGGGATAGGGAATAAGGCTTTACAAGAATATTTGAAATCTTAACGTGTATTGTATAACTTGACCATCATAAACTACCCATGGGCTATATAGGTCCTGTTGTAACCCCCTGGTCGGGCCCCAGTGCATGTTAGCCGCATAAACTGGAGATATCATAGAAGGCCAGGGATTTTGATGTACCCTTCGCCACTATGATACATTCATATATATACACTTGGGAGATTCCTTCGTTCCCCTCAATCATATTGTCTTCAAGACCAACCCTTATATCAGCAAAAATTAGTTTCCAGTATCAGTTCTTCGGACTCACACCTTCATGACTAGATACATAACCCCCTTTAATCCAAATTAAAATATTTAGCACATAACCCATTTACAAAATTCCAGGAGTCAATCATAAATGCATTATTAAGTGGTATTATCAAAACGACTATAGCTTGCAAGAAATTTCATTACGCCAACACTTAGGAGATTTCTTCGTACCCCGCAACTCTATTATTAAAATCACTTAGGGGATTCCTTCGTACCCCACAAGGTTTTCATAAATCATTCACTTGGGGGGTTCCATCTTACCCCACAAGGTTTTCAAAACTATCTTTAACCATTTAACCATTTATGTCATGCATTAGTTTTAAGGAACTAGACCAAATCAATCATTTTCTTACCAATGCACTAATATAAGTGAGCAAACCAAACTTGGAGACAAAATCATATTCATTGACAATTTCACAAGTATGTTGAGGGTACATTATTTCCAAAGCATATACCAAAAAAACAATCATCAAATTAGGGATTAACCAAGACCCCTCCATTTATTTACCATTCCCATGCATTCTAAAATATTCCAAAATCATAATAAAGCATAATTATTGTATAACAAAACATAGGAAAGCATATAAACCAAACACATGCACAACCCTGAACTCATAGTTCAAAACATAATATTAAAACCATGAATAATAATGAATTTCATGCCATTAAGAAAATATAAGTTCAAGAGAAAGACATATATGCCTTAATTTCCAAGAAACTTAAAGAAGATAATTCCCTTGGGACCCTAGATGATCACCTCCTTAAGCCCTAGCCTTGAGTTGAAAAGGGGATTTTGAGAGAGAATGATCGAGAATGAAAATAATGACCTTAGTACTGTGAAAACCAATGAGAATTAGCTTATATAGTGCTTAAGGGTCATTTTTAGTGAAAAGACCCCATTTCCCCTCATCCTATATAAAATAAATAAAACTGTTGTAGAAAATACACGGGTCCATAGCGCAAACCTTATCATAGAGGTCCAGCCTCCGTGTTATAGACCCTATCATAGAACATAGCCTCCGTGTTATGGAGTTTAGCCTCTGCAATAACCTCTGTGGCATACTGTTATCATAGAGGCTTGCTGTCTCCAGGGTCGAAATCACCTCGAACCCCATCCAAAAATTTTAAAACTCTTTTAAGTTTCCCTTTTAACATCCCCGAACACAATTTGGGTAACAAATTAATATTCCAAGAACAATAAGGACAAAAATAAATTGCTTGAAATTTAAGGGTGTTACATTACCCCCCATCCCCCCAGGATCATTCATCCTCAAATAATGATCTAGGACACGTTTCACATGAGAATAACCATAATACATCAGAATAAAAGGATAAACCAAGATAATAACAAGAAAGAATGGAATTCATACCTCAAGCTTCTTTATCCATCACATGGAATTAAAATGGATACTTAGCCTTCATATTCTCTCCTGCTTCTTAAGTTGCTTCTTCAACTTTATGGTTCCTCCAAATTACCTTTACTAATAATACATCTTTAGTCCGCAGTCTACGAACTTGTCTATCCAAGATCTTTATTGGGCCTTCTTTGTAAGATAGGGAATCTGAGACACCAACCTCCTTAATAGGCACCACTATGGAAGGATCACCCACACATTTTTTCAACATGGACACATGAAACACAGGGTGAATAGAACTCTAACTTGTGGGCAATTCTAACTCAAAAGCAACACTTCCTACACTCTTCAAAATCAAATAAGGACCAATATAATGGGGACTGAGCTTCCCCTTTATCCCAAAATAGATCAATCTTTTTATAGGAGATACCTTTAAGAACACCCAATCATCCACATCGAACTCCTCCTCTCTTCTTCTCATGTCCGCATAAGACTTTTGGCCACTTTAGGCAGTCCTAAGCCTACCCTGAATCACCTTCACTTTCTCCATTACTGATGAACTAAATCAGGCTCGAATAACCTTGCCTCACCAACTTCAAATAATCTGATAGGAGATGTATACCTCCTACCATACAATGCCTTAAACAGAGCCATACTAAATGGTAGAGTGATAACTATTATATACACAAACTCTACAAGAGGCAAATGGTCAACCTAACTACCACAAAAATCAATCAGACAAGCTCGAAGCATATCCTCTAATGTCTTAATAGTCCTTTTTAATTGTCCACCTATATGTAGGTGGAAAGTGGTACTAAGGGTAACCTTAGTCCCCTAACCTCGCTGAAATGACCACTAAAAAATGAGATGAGAATTAAGTACCACGATAAAAACTAATGGAAACAAGAGAACCGTGCAACTTCATGACCCCTTGAGTAGACAACTTTGTATAATCCTCGGCAGAATAATTAGTCCACAATGGCAAAAATAGAGCAGACTTAGTCATCCTATCCACGATTACCAAAATAAAATCAAACAGGCTTCAAAACCACGAAAGACTAGTAACAAAATCTATATTTATCACTTCCCATTTCATAATTAGCAACTAAATTTCTTGATTCAAACCACCCGACCTCAAGTTCTCTACTTTCAATTGTTGACACACCATGCACTTGGCCACAAAATTAGCTACATCCCTCTTCATGTTATTCCACCAATAAACCTTCTTAAGATCATGATACATCTTCGTTGATCTAGGATACCAAATAATGCAAATCATAAGCTTCAGTTGAAATTCTACCTTGCAACCCATCCATATCGGGAACACACAAACTCATTTATGACCTTAAGATACCATCACCACCATACACAAAATCCATCACCTTATACCTACCCACATCATCCTTTATTTGCATCAAGATAAGATCTAAAACCTGCTTCTGTTTTACCTCAACACCAAGAGATGAGCTTGCCACCTCTTGCACAAACACACCACCATACTTAGAATCTAACAGGCAAACTTCAAGATTAGACAAATGGTGAATATCCTTCACTAAACTCTATTTCTCCTTTTCCACATGAGATAAGCTCCCTATAGATAACCTACTAAGATCATCAACAACCATGTTAGCTTCACGTAGGTGATTGTGGAGACTCATGTTGTAATTCTTAAGCAACTCAAGCCATCTTTTTTGCCTATGATTCAAATATATCTTGGTGAAAACACACTGGAGGGTTTTATGATTTGAAAAGATGTCAACATGAACCCCATATAGATAGTGCTGCCAAATCTTTAATGCAAACACCACAGCCAGAAACTCCAAATCATGAGTTGGATAATTCATCTCATGAATTTTCAACTGCCTAGAAGCATACTCTACCACCATACCATTCTGTATCAACACACAACTAAGTCCCGTACGTGACACATCATAATAAACCACGAAGCTATCACTACCCTCGGGCAGTCTTAAAATTAGAGAAGAAGTTAATTTATTTTTTAGCTTCTTAAAATTCCTCTCAAAAGAATTGAACCATAGAAATTTCACCTTCTTCCGAGTAAAATTAGTCAAAGGTCTCGTAATCGATGAAAATCTTATTACAAATTTCCTATAATAACCCTCTAAACCCAAGAAACTCCAAACATCGATTGGATTCGTGGGTCTAGGCCACTTTTTTACCACCACAACATTCTATGGATCCACTATGATCCATTCACTAGAAACAATAAGACCTAGAAAAGTAACAACATTCAACTAAAACTCACACTAAAAAAACTTGCCTATAATTATTGATCCTTTTTGGTCAGCAACATAACATGAGGTGATTGGCATGATCCACCTCACTCTTTGAATATACCTAAATATCATCTATAAACACAATCATAAACAAATATAAAAACTGAAGAAATACCTAGTTCATAAGATCCATAAATGTCGTTGGGGCATTGGTTAGCCCAAAAGATATAACCAAGTACTTAAAGTATCTATATCAAGTACGAAAAGAAGTATTAGGGATACCCTTCTCTCTAACCTTAACTGATGATATCAAAAATGAATATCAATCTTGGAGAAATACTTAGCACCCTAAAGCTGGTCAAACAAATAAACAATCCTAGAAAGAGGGTATTTATTCTTTGTCGTAAACTTATTCAATTGATGGTAATCAATACACATCCAAAGAGAGCCATCCTTCTTAGAAATAAAGAGAATGAGAGCACCCTATGGAGATATACTAGGGCAGATAAAACCTTTGTTAAGAAGATCCTTGAATTTCTCTTTAAGCTCCTTCAACTCAGCCAGAGCCATTCTATAAGGAAGGATCAAGATAGGTCAAGTAATCGGAATAAGATCAATCCCAAAATTGATTCCTTATTGGGAAGGACACTAGGAATATCATTAGGTAAAACCTTAGGAAACATCCTAACCACAGGAATGGATTATAAAGAAAGACCCTCTGAGTTAGAATCCTTAACTTGGACAAAATAATAAAGATACCCCTGGAAATCAATTTTTGGGCTTTAAGATATGATATAAACCTCTCTTAGGCACTAAGGAACTCCCTTTCTACTTAATAACTGGCTTATTAGGGAATTTAAAGATGACCTTATAGGTCTGACAATCTAAAGAGGCATAGCATAAGTGCAACCAATCCATCCCAAGAATGACATCAAAATCTAGTATGTCTAATTCAAACAGATCCAACAAAGTTTCCCTATCACCAATATATACCACACAACCTCTATAAACCTTCTAGCAACCACAGAGTTATCCACCGGGATAGAAACCAAAAAGGGGTTTAAAATACACTCAGGACCAAAACCAAAATGAACAGCCTCAAATGGGGTCATATAAGAAAGTGTAAATCTCAGATCAAGTAAATAGTACACATCATGATAGAAGAGTTTTAACATAGCAGTGACCATATTAGAAGATTCCTCAAACTATGGATACCTCATATTCTTGATGATTAGTAAGAGCATAAAAGCAATTTTTACCAATCTTATAGCCAGAAGTAGCCCTTTGGTGCATAAGCTGATGAATTAGCAATAAGAAACTTATTATCCCCTGAAGAAACCTTTGAAGGACAATTCCAAATGATCAATCTAACCACAACTAAAACACCAATTCATCCCCTCATAACAAAAACTACTATTCATCATACCACAAAATCTCCAAGAAGGATATGATAGTGTTGATTGGGCCCCATTTTCTTGAGATTGGGCACACTGTGCCCTATAACCATCACCACTCTAAGAATATTAATCCCCAGACAGCTTTGGATAAGGTGCACTAGCCATGGAATAGGATCCAAAATTTCCCCACTTCTTCCTCAACCACCTCCCACCATCTCTACCACTCTGCTAATAACCTCCATCCTGATTTGAATACCAACACTTCCTACTCTACCTCTCTCCCACTTCAACTTACCTCTTATTTTTCTTCTCAACCCGCTGCATATATACTACCACTCAAGAAATATTTACATCATTATTCAGCAAGGTGGCCTTACTCTCTAAAATCAGCTCATGAGACAATCCAGAAGAAAATTTCCTCATTATAGCCCTCACGCTAGACCCTTTTTTAGAAGCATACTATGATAAATAGTGGAATTTCAAGGAATACTCCTTCACTGACATCCTGCTTTGCTTCAAATTCATAAACTCCTTTACTTTTGTCTCTCTCAACACCTAAGGAAAGAAGAAGTCAAGAAAAGCACTAGAGAAGTTATCCCATAAAGAGGACTTAGCATCATTACCCCTAAGTTGCTCCTACTCCTCGTTCTATTGATACGGTATATCCTTTAACTGATAAATGAAAAATTCTATACCCTCCACCTCAGTATCATGCATGACCTAAAAGATCTTCTATATATCATTAATAAAACTTTGAGAATCTTCTTCAAACTTAGTACCATAGAAAGTCTAAGGGCTCAATCTCATATACTGGCCAACTATAGTGGCCTCAAAAAACCTCATAGTAATGCCAATAAAGCCCGTCTGATATGACTGATATATCACCAACTGGGTTAATAAGTGAATGGACTGGCAAAAATCAATATTAGGAATATCTCCCTGAGGTGACTGAGTATGAGTGCCACCTACTGGAGAAGGATCTATGGAGTCAGGTAGAACTCCACGAGAAAAACCAAAAGTAACAATCCTAGACCGGGTTTATACCCCAAGAGTAGGATGAGCTCTATTCACATTGTCCTTAGTTGGGATAGAAGAGTTTTCACGAATATCAAATCATCTAGGAGGTACAATAAAAATAAAAAATAAATGGGAATTAGAGAGATTCAAGATCTTAGCCTCTATAGTGCAAAGTATGGCGTGCTACACACCCATAAAAGTAAGTCTACTTGACATAACTTTATGCATACCCCATGACACCGAAACCTAGGCTTTGCTACCAAGTTTGTCATAACCCAAACTAGGTCCTGACCATGATAGGCATCCCAAGTCCATCGAGGATCAGAGAGCTCCCTCAAGTCTATTCCAATTCAACATCCAAAAATATCCACAATTCTTATGTCCACAGTATCCATAAAGCCTCTAGCAAAATTGAGTACTAATAACATGTCGGGACATGCCCCCAACCATAGCCAAAACAAATATGAAATAAATTCTAGACATGAGAAACCAAAATATAAAATCCAGTCTTTTGAATGATGGAAGCTCACAACTTTAAGTAAACTCAAGAACTAACCACGAACACCTGATTAGTGCACAAGAAAAGTAGCCTTTCTTTTGGACCCTGCATTGCATGGGGATACAATGTATGAAGACGGTTAGTGGTTCGAGCGCTAGAATATAACTCTAGGATAAGAGAAAATAATGTACATACATATACATATATAATATAACATATTGGGGATAGGAAAAAAGGTTTAACATAAACTTTTAAAATCTTAACCTGGATTGTATATCTTAACCATTATAAACTACCCATAGGCTATATGGGTCCAGTTGTAACCCCCCAGTCAAGCCTAAATACGTGTTAGCCACATGAATTGGAGATATCATATAAGGACGGGGATTCCAATGTACCCTTCACCAACTATGATACATTTATATATATGCACTTGGAGGATTTCTTCGTACCCCATAAGCAGATGGTCTTCAAGACCAACCCTCAAGTTGGTAAACATGAGTTTCCAATATCAGTACTTCAAACTCACACATTCATGGCTAGCTACACAACCCCCTTTTAGCCCAATTAAAACATTTAGGACATAACCCATTACCAAACTCTAGGAGTCAATTATAAAGTGGTATCTTCTACCGACTATAGCTTGCAAGCAATGTCATTATGCCAAGACTTAGGGAATTTTTTCATACCCTACAGAATCTATTATTAAAATCACATAGGGTATTCCTTTGTACCCCATAAGTTTTCCATAAATCATTTACTTAGGGGATTCTATCATACCCCCACAAGGTTTTTGAAACCATCTTTAAATATTTAACTATTTATGCTATGCATTAGTTTTAAGAAAGTAGGCCAAATCAATAATTTTCATACCAATGTATTAATACAAGTGAGCAAACCAAACTTGGTGACAAAAGCATATTCATTGACAATTTCATAAAAAGGTTGAGGGCATATTATTTTCAAATCATATACCAAAGAAAAAATCATCAAATTGGGGATTAACTTTGACTCCTCCATTTAATTACCATTCCCATGCATTCCACAATGTTCCAA
The DNA here is from genome assembly GCF_002878395.1 of Capsicum annuum. Classification (NCBI taxonomy): domain Eukaryota; kingdom Viridiplantae; phylum Streptophyta; class Magnoliopsida; order Solanales; family Solanaceae; genus Capsicum; species Capsicum annuum. The sequence goes on along the minus strand of NC_061113.1, from coordinate 119,142,611 downwards.
AATCATAAATAAAGAATAAATATTGTATAATAAACCATGGGAAAACATTTAAACCAAACAAACACACAACCCTGAACCTATAGTTCAAAACCCATTATTAAAACCAAGAATAATAACTAATTTCATGCTATTAAGAAAATATAGATTCAAGAAAAAGATATGCATGACTTAATTACCAAGAAATTCAAATAAAATAATCCCCTTAGGAACTTAGATGATCACCTCCTTAAGCCCTAGTCTTGAGTTAAAAAGGGGATTTTGAGAGAGAAGGATTAAGAGTGAAAATAATGACCTTAGTTTCATGAAAATTGATGAGAATTGGCTTATATAGTGCTTAAGGGTTCTTTTAAATGAAAATACCCTATTGCCCCTCATCCCATTTAAAATAAACAAAACTATCATAGAAAATACATGGGTTCGTGGAATGATTTCATCGTGGAGGTTTGGACACCATGTCACAGACCCTATTACAAAACAAAACCTCCATGTCATGGAGGTTATTCTTTGTGATAACCTCTGTGGCACACTAATATCTCTGAGGCCTGCTGCTTCCGGTGTCTGAAATCACCCGAACCCAATTCAAAAATACCAAAACACTTTCAAGTTTGATCTTGGGTGTATTTATACGCCTAAGCACCATAACTTACCCATATTTTAGCTATGTTTGGAGAACAAAGGGCCTAGTTTCTTATAATTTTACTCTACTTTTATGTAATTGAGATAACCGATGTGATAAGAATGTTTTTAGGTATTGATAAGGTAGATGGAGACGTAATGGGACGGAATAGAATGACATATGACACAAGAGAGATTAGTAGTCTGGACCAAATGTGGCACCTAGAAACTATGTCCAAGACTAATTTATCATTTATAATTAGTTCAGGGACTTAGAAGGCAATTATGAGAGAAAAGATTATTAAAAACACTTGATGCTGAATTTTTAACAGAATTCATTATTCTGTATTATTTTGATAGAGGAGAGTGGTGGCTTAGCACAAAGGGAGAAATGCTACTTCATGTTACCACCAAGATTTTGTTTAATTTTTGGTATGATGAATATTTCTCTTGTGATTTCCATTTTATTCATAAGTAGCTAAGTTTATTAGTTAGGGTTATGGAAGCCTTGTAGAATACAATCTATTAGTTTGGGTTTTGAATTCATTATGCATTTATTTGTTTACATCATACTCTCTTAGTTTATCTTGAATTCTCGTGGTTGTAAACATAGAGAAAGTACCTTAAAACACAACTTGTTTGAGAGAAAGGTTGTTGTTTGAAAAAGAGTGTATGACAAGAAAATAGGATTTCCAACCCCTATTTCATATGTTAATGTCTTAACAAGATTAACTACTTGGAGATTTCATATTGTTTTTGTAAACACTTTTGATTCAAGAGAACTAAAGTGAATTAGTCCTTGATGGTTGAGAAACACTAGTATTATGTTATTAAATACCATACGCTTTTCTGTAAGCATGATAAAAGTATGAATTCGTAAAGCCCAAAGTTAGAACGTATTGAAAACTACAAGGTGGACATAACCCTAGCTTGATATTTCTCTAAATTTGAATACTACTAAACATATTTCATCTTGTTAAACTAAAACCATTAATTTGTGAACTAAATCAAATTCCCCCTTTTTGTTTTACGAAAATGAATGATTAAAAGTCAACTAATCTGCATACAACTTAAGTAGCACCATATTCCCTGTGGGATTCGACCCCAACCTAGTTGGGTTCTATATTTGACAGCGACCAGTTACTCCCTCATAAGAAAGGTGTAATTTGGGTGTATCAATTTTTAGCATCGTTGCCGGGGAATATAGTTGTTGATTGAGTTTATGTGTGTTAATTGACTGTTAATCAAGTTACCTTATTTTATGTTTATTTGTTTTTTTTTGTTTATTACAGGTTCATTCTTGTTTATGCCATCAACCAGAAGTTTAAGAGAAACATTATTACCCTTCAATCCTGAATCTCATCTCATTAAAAGAATGGCTAACCAATAGGAAGCTGAAAGATTAGCAACTTTTGCTAATGCTCAATTAAATCAACAGAATGCAGATAACCCAGGTTGGGTACCTAATATAGATGAAGAGGACTTGGGAGATGATGATTTAATTGACATATCTAATAGGAGACGTGCAACAGAAGTAGTTTCACCTATAATTCAAAATCATCCATTCAGAGTAAGACTAGACTGCCAAGCTGTGCAGTTTGATATTGACAATGATGAGGATAATTTAGATTGAGATAGATATTTAGGGGCAATCATTCTACCACCACTAGCTCCTAGGGTAAAATTCAACATCACCAGTACTATTATCCAACTACTGAATTTGAAAGGACTCTTTGGTGGATTACCTGGTGATGATCTAAATCTACATTTGGTGAATTTCATTTGTATTTGTAAGTCATTTGATAACCCTAGAGTGGGAAAAAATGCTATTCATTTAAGATTGTTCTCACTGTCTTGGTCTGGAGAGGAAACTATGTGGTTGAATGAGTTGACTCCTGATTCTATAACAAATTGGAGGTAATTAAAAGGAGCTTTCCTAAAAAGGTTCTTTGTTCCCTCTTGAATGTTACAATTGAGGGACAAGATCAACAACTTTAGGAAATTGTCTAGTGAAGCTTTGCATGAGACTTGGGCGAGGTTTAAACCAAAGTTGACTCAATGCCTAAACCATAAGATGACTGATGAACACTTGATGGAAATACTCTATAGAGCTTTGACCTCACTTATAAAGCCAACAGTGGATAATACTGCAGGAGGAGCTTTTATAGAGCTCCCCTTTATTGAGGCTGCAGACATGTCAGAAAGAATGACTAAGACAAGTAGAGCTTGGCATACTAGAAATTTTGTGGTAGCAAGCAATACTAGGTCTAATGTAATATCAGAAGAGCAACGTAGGAGAGAAGAGTAGCGTGATGAGGATATGGCTCACATGAAAACCCAGATGGATCTGCTCATAAAATATTCGCTATTAGGGAATATAGAAAAGGTAAAAGCTATGGGGTCCCACGGTAAGAAAGCTGAATCAAACACTGAAGAAGAGGCTAATTATTTGCATAACTAGGTGGTTTTAGGACCGATGGTCAAACAAACCAAGTTTGGAACCATCAAGGAGATTGGAAGAATAAAAATGAAAGGAGTGGAGTGTATGTACCTCCTGGAAGTCGTGATAATGCTGCCACCAGTTTAGGCATAATATCCATGGAGGATATGATGGAGAAACTATTAAATGGAGTTGAGGCGACCAATTCTGGGTTGACTACTATGAAGAGTGACATTTCTTCCATGAGTCAACTAGTAAATTCACACTCAATCGCTATTAAACAACTGGAGTAGCAGATGATCCAATTATCCGCAGCATTCAACCAAAGATAAAATGGGACTCTACCAAGTGATATAGTTTAGAATCTAAGTACTGATGGATCGTGTATGGCCATTACTACTAGGAGCGGTAAGATGTTAGCTAGTCTAGAATTGAGAGCATCCTCTTATACTGATGTGGTCAAAATACATTGGGAGATGGTTGATGAATCTTTAGTGGTGCCAGTTGAGTTTGGAGGTTTCAAAGAGAAGAGTGTGGAAAGTGGAACAACTAGCTAAGACAAAGCATGTTAGTTTTGTGGAGCAAGGCATAAGAAAAGAGGTAAAAGTTTCTCCAGCTAAAATACCAAGGGCACCACCCCCATTTACACAACGATTAAAAAAGAAAGAAGATGAAGGGAATTTTAACAAATTCATGGCTATACTGAATCAATTGATGGTGAACGTGCCTTTAGTTAAAGCACTGGAACAAATGCTCGGATATGCTAAGTTTATGAAAGATCTTGTGACGAAGAAAAGAGCGGTAAGCTACGATCCAGTGGATACTCTCCATCAATGTAGTGCTATTTATACAAGTTCACTGGTGCAGAAGAAGGTAGACCCAAGAACATTCACCATCCCTTATACAATTGGGTCTTTAGATTTTGCTTAGGCTTTATGCGACCTGGGAGCTAGCATCAATCTGAAGCTGCTAGCTATTTATAAGAAGTTGGGTTTAGGAGACCCCACACCCATAAACATACAACTTGTAATGGCGGATAGATCAGTGAAAATACCAGTTGGGATTCTACATGATGTAGTTGTAAAGGTGACCGATTTTATATTTCCTACTAACTTTGTAATTCTTGATTGCAAAGTGGACTTTAAAGTACCCATAATTTTGGGCAGGCCATTCTTAACAATCGGGAGAGTGTTAGTCGACCTGGAGTTGAATCAGTTGAAAATTAGGCTCAATAAGAAAGAGGTTAGTTTTAAAGTATGTAAATCCATGAAACAACAAAAGGAGATGAATGTCTTTTCAATTGTTGATGTATTCTATGAAGAAGAGAGAGGTATACTATTTAAGGATAGGTTTGTTATGGAGATCATAGTTGGTGTAGTTGAACTTGCAAACAAAGATGTGAGTGACTTCAAAGTGGCTAGAATAGGAATAAAGCATTTTATTAATCCAACAAATGAGGTACAAATGGTATCATCGATGTATCTTGATGAAGTCTGAGTAGTAAAGATAATTGAGGCATGCTACAATGTTAAATCAGGCGCTGTATAGGAGGCAACCCATGATTTTATTTTTATTTTATTATGTTAAATAATAATACAAAAATAAGAGTCGAGCCATGACCAAAACTACGACACTTAGTGGGAGGCAACCCATCCGTCTAATCATTGTTAGTTGTTTTTGATATAGTGTAGGTGCATAAATTACAAAGGAGGTGATTAGTACCAAATTTGGTTTGGAATTGAGCCATATCAATGGTGGAAAGTTAGGAGTAATAGTTACATTATAGGTAAGTTTGAGTGGTCAAATGTTAAGGCTCGAGTCATGATTTGTGTTAGAGTTGTGATCCAAATTATGTTAATTCGCCCCTAAAGTTTTATGGTGCAATTTTATTTTATGATTTTCAAGGAGTTCGATGGGGGTGCGGGGGTAAAGTCCCCGCTGTATGGACCTTTCATAATGCTTTATATGAAGAATAGGGTGCAAGACGTCCAAGTTTAAGTATACTATAGGGTGTGTCGTGCCCAAGTTTACATAGGCCATGGCAAAGGCATCGCTTAAGATCACCTGCACATATGCTATACCTTATGCGGGGTACACCTTAACTTTGGCAATGGCTTGTGCATCGCACACCCAACTGCAAACCTTCACTATTTCACTTGTGCAACTACTTATGAAGCACCTAGCCTAACTTATGCGATAACAAATGCGGTGCCTAACTCACCTTGTGCGGCAGGTTGTGCGACACACACTTGAGGTTGTGCGATTACTTATGTGCCGCCTATCCCAACACACATGCTCACTATTTTGGTTAAGCGATAGGCTGTGTGACATACACTTAATGATGTGCTATAATATATGCACCGCACACCATTCAAATTTTAACATGAATCCGACTTTGACTTGGTTCAACCCGACCCATATTTCATCCTTAAAACATAATTTACACCCTAAATGCCCAAAGTCATCCTTATTTTACCCCTAATCTGTACAAGATTTCTCTCTCACCACTCTATTTTTCCTTTAAGAGTACTCTTTTCTTAACAAATCTCAAGAATTCCCCCTTCCTTCCTCAATCTTCCATCTTCAAGATAAGTTTTACTTTCTTAATCCTTAGGTGTTGTGACTTTATGTAGTAGTTGTTAATTGGTTTCTTGAGGATTATGAATTAAGTTCTTGCCATGTCAATGTCAAAGAAGGATTTTGAACATCTTGGGAAGATAAGCACCATTGTTTTAGTACCTGAGCTTGTACATGTGAGTGAATTGTTCACATCCAACATGGTAGTTGTGTAACCATTAGTTTCTATCTTATTATGTTAAACATGATGTTGAGAAAATAATGTGAAAGTGATGGTTTTCTGTATATCTTTATATGGTTGAAGTTATAGGGAATGATTTTGTTCAAAAAGTGCTTCATTGAAATAGAATAGGGGGAATTAAAGTGAGGGAATTGCATTGCAACTAATGTTGGTGCACCATGTCAAAGTGTATGTCGGCGAAGTCTGAGTACCCGATAATAACACTTAATTGGTTTATACTAACAAATTAAGTATGGGGTGGTGACCTCACCGCCTTCATCTTAATTGTAGTTAGTTTTATTATGTGTGGCTGAAATGGGTGATGTGATGAATACAGGAAAAATGGCTTCAATGATGATCTCCATATAGGTGGCATGAATCCTAATATAGATGAGCAGTACTACTAGCCAGGTTCTTTATCTTGTTATTTGCATTGGGGATAGTGCTTAGCTTAAGTGTGGGGTAGCTGGTTACTTGGCTGCTTTTTTTGTAAGAAAGTAGTACCTTCTCCTTAGTATACTTCTTTGATAGGATTAGTTATGTTGTTTATTTTGTTTCTTGTCAGATGTTTGTTTGATTTAGTCATAATTAGGTGTTTTTCACGATGATGGATGGATGAAGACCGTCTTAAGAGAAAATTAGTCATTTGTTGCATATAAATGTTCTTGTGGATCACATGACATTATAGCGTAAGTATGTTATGGCTCATTACGTTTGAAACACCTTGGATCTAGTTGTGACTCTTGTTGTGATTGTTGGTTTTATTTGAATTCATATAATTATTGGGTCGAGAATCTTTAATGCTCCTAATTGAGTTGACCATGTGCCATGAGTATGTAAGAATATTGTATATTTATTATTGCAACTGATGCTAGCACTTGTCTGGTGTGTGTGCAAAGCAAAATAAAGATTGTGAGTTTAGAAGATGATTTAGGCATTTCTTTAACAACTATTATTCATAACTTCTTTTGACCTACCTTTGTACATTATCTTAGTTAGCCCCATTGAGCCTTTAGCTTGTTTTTTAGTTAGACTCATATGTAGCCTAAATCATTCTTTAATAGATCGTAATTTGATCCAAAAGCTCCTAAGCACTTTAATGTAAAACCAATTTGAGTTAGGCATTTGACAATAAGAGGAAAAAGGTAAAATTGATGTCCCAAAGTCTAGTTATTGGCATGTGAAATTGATGTGGTTGGGAGTAGCAAAAATTATTGAAAAAGTTCCAAATTTTATCCCGAACATGTTATAATGAACTTTTTTTGGTCCTGGTCCTTCTTGGACATTATGCACCTCAACTAAGGCAAATCGCTTATGTTGAGGGTGGCTATCATAAGGGTACGTGACGTTAAAAAGGTGTAAAAAAATATTTAAAAGGGTTGCATACTCCCACCATAGTGTTATTAATTGAGCTTAAAGAGTTGGGGTGAAAAGAAAATCTATGAAGATGCCAGAAGTGGAAATTAGTTATTAGAGATTGGTCTTAATTGCATAATGTAGTGTTTTAAAGTGATTAGTGAAGATAGTCACTGTTTCTAGCCAAAATAGTTCCTACCCATCCCTTAGCCTGCATTACAATCTGTAAAAGACCTATTTGATCCTTATCTTAGCATTTTGATATTAATAGAGCACTGTGCTAAGGGCAAGCATATGTTCATCAGCTGTAATTTGAGAATTCTTTGTGAGAGTGAGCGCAACTTGATTCATGTACCCATTTTGTTAGAAATTGCATGATTGTGGGTGATTATGGGTAACTTTCTTGTTGGGAGGGCACATGGTTGATGAAGGTTGGGCAATTTCTATGATTTCTTTGCTTAAATAGTATGCATGAATTTGCCAACTTAATGAGCCTATTCTTGATGGTAGGTTGTCTCTAGTAATGATGCATGAATTTACTTTTTGTTCATAATTATTGTGTGAGCCTATTTTAGCATCTTATTTTTCCTTCGTGGGTGTTAAGACTTATGTAGTATGCATAAATGGATTAGTTGTTTGAGGACAAGCAAAGCTTTAAGTGTGGGGTGGTGATCTTGGGTGTATTTATATGCCTAAGCACCATAACTTACCTATATTTTAGCTAATTTTAAAGAACAAAGTGTCTAGTTTCCTATGTTTTTACTCTACTTCTATGTAATTGAGCTAACTGATGTGATTAGCATGATTTCAGGTATTGATGAGGTAGATGGAGACATAATGGGACTATGAAATATGAATGGCATATGACACAAGAGAGAGTAGCAGTCTGGACCAAATGTGGAGCCTAGAAACTATGTCCAAGACTAATTTCTCATTTATAATTAGTTCAGGGACATAGAAGGCAATTATGAGAGAAAATATTATTAAAAAGACTTGATACTGAATTTTTATCAGAATTCATTATTGTGTATTATTTTGAGAGAGGAGAGTGGCGGCTTAGAACCAAGGGATAAACGCTACTTCATTTTCTCCACCAAGATTTTATTTACTTTTTGGTATTATGAATATTTCTCTTGCAATTTCTGTTTTATTCTTGAGTAGCTAAGTTTATTAGTTTAGGTTGTGGAAGCCTTGTAGCATACAATCTATTACTTTGGGTTTTGAATTCATTATGCATTGATTTGTTTACATCATACTCTCTTCGTTTATCTTGAATTCTCATGGTTGCAAACATAGAGGATGTACCTTAAAACAAAACTTGTTCGAGAGAAAGGTTGTTGTTCGAAAAAGAGTGTAGTGACAAGAAAATAGGATTTCCAACCCCTATTTCATATGTTAATGCCTTAAGAGGATTAACTACTTGGAGATTTTGTACTGTTTTTGTAAATACTTTTGATTCGAGAGAACTAAAGTGAATTAGTCCTTGATGGTTGAGAAACACTAGGATTATGTTATTAAATACAATACGCTTCTGTGTAACCATGATGCATGTATGAATTCGTAAAGCCCATAGTTAGAAAGTATTGAAAACTACAAGGTGGACATAACTTTAGCTTGCTATTTCTCTGAATTTGAATACTACTACATATATTTCATCTTGTTAAACTGAAACCATTAATTTGTGAACTGAATCAAATAACCTCCTTTTTGTTTTACGGAAATGAATGATTAAAATTTAACTAATCTACATACAATTTAACTAGCACCATATTCCCTGTGGGATTTGACCCCAACCTAGTTTGGTTCTATATTTGACAGCGACCGCTTACTCTCTCGTAAAAGAGGTGTAATTTGGGCGTATCAGGGTTACCCTTTTAACATTGCCAAACATAATTTGGGTTAAGAATTGATATTCCAAGCACGGGAGGGACAAAATTAATATGGTCAAAATTTGAGGGTGTTACATTCTCTAGAAAAGCTCTTCCAACTTGAGCCAAGGGAGGCCAAGCTGAAAGAATTTATAAATCTAAAGTAGGGTAATATAAGTGTGAAAGAGAACTCTTTTTCAGTTTACTTAGTTGGCAAAGTATGTTCCGGATATGGTTGCTGACTCTATAGCCCAAATGAGTAAGTTCATGTCAGGTCTTTCTGAGGATATGGTCAAATAGTGTAGAAATACTATATTGATTGAGTGCATGGACATCTCCAGGTTAATGGTTCATGCCTAATAGATTGAGGAAAAAAGATGAAGGTAATAGGGAGAAAAAGTAAGAAGGCCAGAACAGGTAGTTTCAACTTCTCTCAGTAGAAGTCAAATAGAGATAGTCATTCTCAAATTGCCAAAAATCTTTAGCTTTTTCCCTATTTTTTTCTAGTGCTTTAGTGCCTAAGTTTGAAAAAAATTGAGATAGAGCATCAAGCATTAATTCCCACGGTAGTGTAAATAGTTTTTATACTAACCTAATTTGCAAGAAGTGTGGTAACAACCATAAGAATGAGTGTATAGCTTGTAGTGATTTTGTTTTGGGTGGCTAGAGTTTGAGAAAATGTCAAATTAATTCAAAAAGAGGCAGGGATACTTGTAAAAAAAGTTAGTCTAACTCTAAAGAAACTCTAGTAGGACACCTGACTCAATAGGCTGCCTCATCTATTGTAGCTGGTAGACAGCATTAGAATAGGTTCTATTTCCTTTAGACTCAATATGATTAGGAGGATTCTCTTGATATGGTCACTAGTATGTTACAAGTCTTTTAATTCATATTTATACACTATTAGATCCTAGAGCCACACTTTCCCTCGTGATATCCTATAGCTGTGACTTTAATGTTAGTACAGAAGTACTCTCAAAACCCTTCACAGCCTCTACTCTAGTAGATAAGTCAGTCATAGCTAGACGAGTATAAAAAATTACTAGATCATATTTCCCTAAAAGTTACCTCAGCCAATCTTAAAGAGTTAGTCATGACATATTTTGATATAATTATTAGCATGGATTGGTCCCACTTTTGTTATGCCTTAACTTATTATAGAAATAGAGTAGTCTAGTTTTAATTCCTCAACCTAGTCATAGAGTGGAAGGGTAGTATTGCATTGCCTGTAGGTCGGTTCATCTCTTACCTTATGAAAAGAAATATTATTTCAAAAAGATGCATCTATCATCTTGTTTGAGTTAGGGATTCAAAGTTTGTGGCCCCAATTCTTCAGTTCCAATGGTATTTTCAAAAGTTTTTCCTGAATATCTGCCTAGAGTTCCTCTTAGGCAGGAAATTATCTTTGGAATAGATCCTTTTCTATACCAAACCTATTTAAATTATGCCACACAAAATGACTCCAACCTATCTTAAGAAGTTGAAAGAACAATTAAAAGATATCTGAGGCAAGCTTTGATCAAGCTTTGTATGTTTATATAGGGTGCTCCAGCTCTCTTTGTGTGCAATAAAGATAGTTCTCTCAAAATATGCATTGACTATCTCTATTTATCCAAAGTCACAATCAGGAATAAATACCCCAATCATAGGATTGATGACTTATTCAATTAACTTCAGGGTGCCAAGTACTTTTCTATGCTAGGCCTCAGATCAAGGTATCATCATCTCAGAGTTAGAGAACATGACATTCCAAAGATAACTTTTAGAACTTGTTATGGTCACTTTGAATTTACTAGTATGTATTTTGGACTAATGACTGATCCTATAGCTTTTATAGACTTGATGAACTCGGTGTACAAGCAATACTTGAACATGTTCATAATTATCTTCATAGATGACATCCTTGTTGATTCTCAAAGTAAGAATGAATATACAGACCATTTTAAAGATTGTCTTATAAAATCTCAAAGATTACCAGTTATATGCAAAGTTTAACAAGTATGAATTTTTGTTAAAAATTAGTAGTAATCCTCGATTATATTATTTTTGTTACTATAAATGGTTTATTGAAGGGTTTTTCTCTATCCCTTCTCCTATGTACAGAATGACTTAGAGGAAATTCTAAGTTATAGTTGTCTAATTCATGCAAGAAGATTTTTTAGGAGTTGAATACTTGACTTATCATAACTCCAATTTTTACAAGGGTTCAGATGGGTTTGTGTTTTATTGTGATACTTCTAAAGTTGGACTTGGTTTTATGTTGATGCAGCATATAAAGGTTATAACATATGATTCTAGGTAGCTCAAGTGCCATGAGAAGTATTAGTCAACTCATAATCTTGATAGGGTTCATGATAATGTATTTGCAAATAAAAAAGCCTTTAGTATGTGTTCAACTAGAAAGATCAAAATCTTTGTCATAAGGTGGCTAGAGTTGTTGAAGGATTACGATACGAGTATTTTGTACCATCCGAGTTAAGCCATAGTTGTGGTTGATGCTCTTAATAGATTGTCTAAGTGAAGTGTTGCTCATATTATGGATGATAATAAAGTGTTAGTTCTTAAGGTTCACCTGCTTTCTAGACTAGGAGTTTGGTTGGTTGATTTTTCTGAAGGTGACATCTTGGTTCAAAATCTTCATTAATAGCTTAGGTGAAGAAAAAACAAGATAGTAATCCCACTTTTGTTAAGTTGAGAGAAATGCTCTTAAGTAGAAGGTTGGGGTTTTCTCCCAATAAGAAAATTGTGTTCTTCATTGTCAAGGCATACTATATCTTTCAGATATGGGTTACTTGCGATAGCGGAAGTAGAAACTCACAGTTCTCGATATTCTATTCATCCAGGAGCCACTAAGATGTATAGTGACATACAGAAAGTCTATTGGTGGAACAACATGTAGAGGGACATCATAGAATTTATAGCTAAGTATCCACATTACCAGTAGGTTAACGTTAAGCACCAAAAACATGGTGGTATGCTTTAGGATATTAGCATTCCTATTGGGAAGTGGGAAGTAGTGAATATGGACTTCATTATAAGGTTATCTCGTACTCATCAACAACTTACTTCTATTGTTATCATGCACAAAATGACTACGTCTACCAATTTCATGTTAGTTAACACTTTAGATTCTGGCAAAGATTATGCTAAACTCTATCTTAGAGAGTTAGTAAGAATGTATGGAGTCCCTCTATTTTTGATTTTAGATAGAGGTACCCAGTTTACCTCTTTATTTTTAAAGAACTTAATAAAAGGTCTTGATACCCAGGTTCATCTTAGTATAGATTTTCATTGGTAGCTGGATGGTTAGGCAGAGCCAATTTTTTATACCTTGGAGGATATGCTCAAATCATGTGTGCTCGATTTAAAAGGAGCTGTGATGATAATTTTCCTTTAGTTGAGTTTTCTTATAATAATAGTTATCACTCCAGTATTTAGATGACCCCATTTGAATTACTTTATGGTAGGAGGTATAGATTCTAAATTAGTTGGTTTGAGGTTTCTAAAGCTACCTTGATAGTACCAGATTAAGTTTATGAGGCTATGGAGAAAGTTCAGTTGATTTGACAAAGGCTAAAAGTAACTAAGAGTTTTCAAAATTTCTGTGCAGATGAGGAAAAGGGAACTTCAGTTTACAAATAATGATTCAGTTTACTTGAAAGGTTCACCTATGAAAGGGGTAAAGATATATGGTAAAGGAAAACTTAGTCCCTGTTATTTTGGTCCTTATAATATTGTGGTTCATTTTGGTAAGGATGCCTGCAAGTTAGAGTTTCCTGCAGACTTAGCATCAATGCATCCATGTTTCTTTGTGTCCCTATTAAAGAAATGTATTAGTAATCCCACATCGGTTCTGACCTTAGAGAGTGTAGGTGTGAAAGATAATCTTTATGACGAGGAGGTCCCAGTTGAGATCCTTTATCGTCAGTTTCATAAGTTGAGGAATAAGTATGTTACGTTGGTAAAGGTTCTTTAGTAAAATCAACTTGTTGAAAGAGCTACTTTAGAAGTAGAGACAGATATGATGACCAAGTACCCCAATATTTTCTCCTCAAACTTAGTTTCAACATGAGGTAATATCTTTTCTTTAATTAATTCTTTTCATCTAATGTCACTCAATTATTCTCATGCCATAACATCCATTCGTTGATTCAATTTAGTCCATGTTTCAATTATAGACTCAGTTATCATGCCGATATTTATTTCTTAGAAATTCAGTGTGGAAATTGCAGCTCTTTCCATAACATTTCAGCTTAGTAGTTTCCATTTGGGGATGAATAACTCCTAGCTCATAGCCAAGTCAAAACCTTCCTTACTGATTGAATTCATGAGAGGAATCCTACAAAGGTCAACTTCAAACTACCATAACTCCTAGATTCTGGATATTATTATTTCCAAATCATCAAGTTTTTCCTTAATCCGATATTGGAGTAAGAAGTTATACTTAGTTTACCAGAGGGTGTCTGTCTACTAGAGTATGACGGCTCGGGTGATGAAATACAACACCTATGATGACCCATTAGGGAAAGCCATTACGCTTAAAGGTAAGACAAAGTTTGGTTATTTTGTGATAGTTTGAATGATGGCTAGTCCAGGTATTGATGGTACATCACCTGAACAGTCAGCCAGAACTGTTCTGTTCAGTTATAACATTTCCAAATGGGTTGTTTAGTTTATTCCTACAAATCTAATAACAAAACTATGTCACATAAGCTATTATAAGGCGAAAACGTAAGACTTAAACTCCCTAAATTTCCCATTAACACAAAATTTAGTCAGCATATAGACAAAAATAGAGAAAGAGGTAATTTTCTTCTTCCAAAGAAAAATTAGGGTTATTAAACTTCAAACTCAAAATTAAAAGGTTTCACCAAGGTTTATATGTCAAATTATTGTTGGATTTAATTAATGGGTCTCTTTCCACCCATTGAGACCCAAAGTTAACTCAATTTCCCAGTTTAACTCCTTTCATAGAGCGTAGGGTTCATGAATATTGTAAATTTCTTGCTATTCTAGTTCCTTGTTCTCATTTAGTTATAAACCCATGTTTTAAAAAGAATTTTAGTAGCATTTTATATTCAAAAATATAAACCCTTATTATATTGTAAAATCCATGATTGTTGGACTTAAGTTATTAAATACTTTAATTCACTCTATTTATGGAGTTGACATAATAATTGTATTCTTTAGGGATAGTGGGTTATGAACACCCGATAAACTAGGTTTCATGCATATACTTATGATAATTATATCCTTTAGTTTACATGTTTTGAATTCTCTTAGATAATGCATGTATTTTAAGTCTTTACAATATTACTATTGTTGAGCATTTTGTTTATCAATGTCATTCAATTCGGAGTAGTACTTAGCACTGAGTGGACATGGAAATTAAGGATCACCTATTAGTTAGGATGAGAACTTTAGTAGAAGTCCTTAAGTCCTGGAACTACGATGCCTCCATAGGTTTTAAAGGGTCATCTATCAAACTAGGCTTGACACCTTAGTCCTTTTAAATATAAGTTAAGTAGATCTATGTCAGTAAGTGATTGTACCCTTGTAAGGTAAAAAATACCTTTCTAGTTGGGCTATAGGTTGGACCCCAATTAGCTCATATTGAGGTATGTCGGTTAACAGTAGCTCCCACAACTTAGACTCAAGACTCGCATTACCTTTGTTCTGTTTATTCAACATATTTAGTTGACATAGCATAGTGTATATCCAGCATGCCCAGTACTTTAGAAGTACTTTCTTCATACTTTCTTTAGGCTATATTTTTTTATAATATAGGTTCAAAGGTTCAATATTCAAATGCCGCATAATATGACCTCCTCCTATATTTGCTGTAGAACTTTGGTGAGGCTCCATTATTCAAGGACTAGCTTTTAGTACTTTTATTATATTATTATTTTAGTTTATATAGTGAGATTTATTTGGGGGGCTTGTCCCAAGAGCTCATCATATTGAGAGGCTGTCAGATAGATGATTGGATTTTCAGCATATTGAATTTGTCAGATAGTCTTAGTTTTGACACTCAATATACATTTTAATTTTATTATGATCATGTCATTTATTTTTTTTTCACTTACTATTTTTATATTTATATAGTATGCTTAGTTTCATGCCAGGCCATGAATTAGCTTGGGGTCACTTGTGACTCGAAGCACCATGTTATGACTAGGGTGTAGTCTCTAGCTGTGATACTAGGTCAGTAGGGACTTCTTATTAGTTTAAGATACTCGAGTCGTTAGTTTATTATAGTGTTGTGGTTTATTTGCTAGAGAGTATTCCAAATATTAGATGATCAAGCTTTCTTCACAGGGTGCTTAGCCTAGCAGGACAGGGATGATGCACTGGGTTATAGGGGTTGTCCCTAGTGTTCTTTTTGAGGTACTAAGGTACACAGAGCACGTGGTAGGGTATATACTTAGTTTATAGGTTGGCGGAGTCATTATTATGCTTTTTTCATTTTAGGATAGAGGATGACACTTTGAGTGTATTTATTACAAGTATAATTTTAGTATGCCACCATTCGGATGTTGCATTATTTGATCTAGGATCCACTTATTCTTATGATTCTTCTAATTATGCATCTTAGTTGGGGTTATCTTTTGAGCCATTATATATGTCTATGCATATATCTAATCCCATATATGATTCTTTAATAATGGTTTATCTGGATAGATCTAGTATTGTAACTATTCAAGAGTATGATAATTGGGCCAATCTTAGTGTGCCTAATATGGTTGATTTTAACATGATTCTAGCATGGATTGGCTATCCCCTTATTATAAAGTTTTGTATTACTTTACCAAGACCGTTACCTTAGCCATACTTTGCATACCCTGAATTGTATGGAAGGATACTTATAGTCACACGCTGATAGGGATGAGTTCTTATATTTAGGCCAGGAGAATATTATCAAGAGAGTGTATGGATTATCTTGCATATGTATGAGATTTCGGTATCGAGAGTCTTTCCCTTGATTCTACCCTTATAGTCTGTGAGTTTGTGATTTTCCTATAGACTTACCTAGCCATACTCTTGAGCATGATATAGACTTTGCTATTGGTCCTGAATTGGGCAATCAACCCATTTCTATTCCACATTATTGTATAGCACCTACTAAGCTAAAAAAGCTAAATGTCCAGCTTTAAGATCTCCTGAATAAGGGTTTTACTAGATCAATTATCTTTCCATGGGTTGCTCTCGATCATTTCTTAAATAAAAAACATAGTTCTATGCATATGTATGTTAATTACGGGGTATTTAATATGATAATAATGAAGAATATGCATTCTATTCTACGTATTTCTAATCTATTTGATTAGATTTAGGTGAAGACATTTTTTCTAAGATTGATGTGAAATCTAACTGCCATCATTTCAGGATTCAAGTACCAAACATCACTAAGAAAGCATTTAGGACTCGTTACGATTGTTACAAGTTCTTGGTGATGTTTCTTGGGTTGGAAAATGCCCTAAAGAATTCATAAAATAGATGAACCATATTTTGAGTCCCTATTTGGACTCCTTGATGAGTTTGTTTATTAATGATATCATTGTTTACTTGAGGAGTGGGGGGGAGGGGGGGGTGCATAAGCAACATTTAAGGATTTTGCTTAGTACTCATGAGAGTTTAGAAATGTAATTCTAAATTATCAAAGTGTGAGTTTGGGATTGAGCCTTTATCATTCTTAGGGAATTTGGTGTCCAAAGATGGGATTGTCGTAGACTAGATAAAGATTAAGGTAGTTTAGAATGGGTCAGGCCCTCGTCTCTGACTGAGGTTCTCAATTTTATGTGGTTATTACGCTACTAAAGACGGTTTATTAATGGATTTTCCTCAATTACAGAACCTATGAAAAAATTGGTTAGGTAAAAGGTCCCATTTTAGTGGTTCAATGAGTGTGAGGTGAGCTTTCTTAATCTTAAGGCCTCACTTACTTCAACTTTTACTATAACGTTTTTAGTTAAAGGCGAGGGTTTTATAGTATATTGTGATTCTTCAAGCATTAGTTTAGGTTGTATTTTAATATAATGGGGTTGAGTTAAAGAATATGTTTTAAGATAACTGAAGGTTCACAAGTGCAACTACCCCACTCATGATTTGGAGTTGATGGTAGTAGTATTTGCACTTATCATTTGGAAGAATTACTTTTATGGTGTTCACTATACCATATTCATTAATCATTGTAGTGTTAAGTATATTTCTACTTAGAAAGATCTTAATAATAGACAAAAAAGGTGGCTTGTTTTACTGAAGGACTATGACCTCTCTATTCTATATCATCTGGGAAAGAAAAATGTTGTAGTGGATTCCTTAAGCAGAAAGGCAATGAGTTTGGGGAAAATTAGCCTTATTTTAGTTTTGGAGTGACCACTGGTCTCAGAAATTTAGTCCTTAGACAACTGGTAGGTTTGTCTTGCCATTTCAAACTATAAAAGCATTCTTTCTAGTGTACAGGCCAGGTTTACTTTGTTAGAGTACATTTGAGATTAATAGTTTGAGGATAGTAGGTTTTTGGTCTTCTTGATCAGGTGTAGAGGGTAAAGGCCAAGAGATCCACCTTAGAATCATAAGGTATGTTGAGGATTAATGGTCATATTTGTGTATTGAGTGCAAGAGGTTTTATTTAGTTGATATTTCAGGAGCCTCATTATGATATATACTCTATTCACCCCAGGATAATTAAGATGTATAAATACTTAAGATAGCACTACTAGAGGAGTGGTATAAGGAGATATATAATGGACTTTATGGATAAGTGTTTGTGTTATCAGTAGGTGAAGGTTGAGTATTTGAGACCTAGAGGTTTATTTCAGAGGCTACCCATTCCTAAGTAAAAGTGGGAGTAGATTACTATAGATTTTGTGAGTGGTTTTCCTTGTATTCTTTGTGGTTCTAATATTATTTTAGTCATCGATGATTAGTTGACCAAGTCTATTCATTTTTAACCTATTTAGTCTTTCTTAAGTGCCAAAAGGTTGGCTCAAATCTATGTTTGAGTTGTGGTTTATCTTTATGGCATGCTTGTGTCTATTATTTATGATAGAGATTCCCAATTCACCTCTAGTTTATTGAGAGATTTTCAAGAAGAGTTCGGTACTAAGGTCAACCTTAGCACAGTGTTTCGCCCCTAGACTGATGTTTAATTAAAGTTGACTATTTATGTTTTGAAGGGTATGCTCTGAGCTTATGTCATGGACTTTGGAGGTCAGTGGGAGCAATTTATATCATTGTAAGAGTTTGCCTATAGTAATAACTACCATTGAATCATTTAGATGGCACCATTTAAGAAATTATATGGTAGGCGGTGTTGATCTCTAGTTAATAATTTGAGAGTTTATAGGTTAGGCCACAAGGTACTAATTTTCTTAGAGAGTAAGTGGAGAGAGTTTGGGTAATTTAGGATTGGCTCTAGGCAACTTAGAGCAAGTAGAAAAGTTATGCTAACTGCATGCTTTGTGATTTGAGGTTTTGAGTTGGAGATTTGATTTTCCTTTAAATATCACCCATAAAGGGCATGGTGAAGTATGAAAAGAGGGGCAAACTCAACCCTATGTATATTGAGCTATTTGAGATTCTTTGGAGAGTTAGGAAGGTACCTTTTAAGTTAGCGTTGCCTTTAGACTTTTAACTATGCATCTGTCGACTTTATATTCTAGATGAGTCCCACATGCTCTAATAGGACTTGATTTTATTGGATGATAGGTTGACCATCGTAGAGAAGAAACTCTCTATTCTCGCTAGATACTACAGATGGTTGCTCTCTAGGGAGATTCTGATGGTAAATGTATAGTGGAGGCACTATCCAGTGAAGAAGGTTATCTAGAAGACTGAGCAGTACATACTGATTCAATATCCTCTGTTTGAGCCTTCATGTACTTCTTAACACTTTACTTTCGAGGATAAAAGTCATTTTAGTATTGAATGTTGAAATGACCCTTTGGGTTATTCTTTTCTTTTTTGTTCTTTTTATATATCTAGAGCTTTTCTATGGTTGCTTATGTTTTTCCTTGATCTCTATGATGATGAAGACCTTTGTTATTGTAAGAGTCTATGGACCTTGGTCATCAATCATGAGGCTAATGCTCGTGACTACAATGAAGGAGGGTTTTGGGATCGGGCTAGCCTATACACTACGATTGCGATGGCCCTGTTAGTGAGGTACCGCGATTGTATCCAAGGCATCTCGTGATCGCAATGAAGGAACCCTTGGTTGTATAAGTATTTCTCCCTTTAGTTTTCAATAATTTTTAAGTATAAAACTACATTTTTGATCTTGAGAACTCGAGAAATAGTCTGGGAATATTAAATTAAGCTGGGAATAGTTTGAGGTCAATAAAGTGATCATCACCCGATCATTTGCTCATAAATTCTCAGTCTAATTTCAATTAAATTTCCTAATAGGTTGTTGATTTTTCAACTATTATTGAGGCTACTTTGATACCAATTGTGCAACTGGCAGTGCTCATATTTTGAGCTCTATCTCATTATTATCTGAGGGATATCGCTATGATTTTATTTTTTGAATTCCACAAGTAGGCTATACGGGTGATTTTTAGCCCAATTTTTAACCTAGATATTAAATTTACAATATGGGTATCTTTGTTCTCATCTTGATTCCTAGATTATTATTGATAGTGTGGCAGTGGTCTAAGGCTTCTCAAAAGGGAAAAACTTTGATATAGAGGATTTCGAGTGGATTCGGCAGTATCTAGGTAGGCTAGGCTTAGCCTTTCATTAGATTTTTCTCTTTATGGTGTTGGTATGGTATTTTACAAATTATTGGTAGGTTTTATGGTTTAATTAGTTTGTTAGGAATTTTATGAGCCTTTAAGTTGGTTAGGGGAATTTAGCATAGATTTTTACCTTAGACTCCTTTGGATTTTATAGATGCACTTTTTTATAACTCTACTTAGTAAACTTGGGGCCTTGTGATTGAATTTAGATGACTTAGTCTAGGTCTAGGTAGCTTCTTTCCTAAGATCTGGTTCTCGGGACTTGTTGTTAGCCATATCGCCCATTTTAAAATAACTTATTTTAGGATAAAGCCCTATTTAGACTTAAATGATTATACAATTGTTTAGAGAGGCTAGTTTTTGGGACGGGGTTGGCTTGATCACTGTTTTATGTTCATTAGCTTCAATACCCTTGGAGTGTTAGCATTTTGGGCCTTATATCACAGTTTGACTTAATAATCAAAATTTTGCATATCTTATGAATTTGATCTTCTAAAATTGGAAAAATTTCTAGTTAGACTTAGTGAGTCAGAGTTTTAGATTATTGCTACTTGCTGTATATTTAGTTCTAGTTCAAGTCAGGCACCTGATATTATTGATGATTATCTATTCATTTTGAGTCGAGTCTAAAATTCATTTTATTGATTTTTGATTTGAAATTCAATCGAGATTGGTATGATATATGGCTATGGCTGGAGGAAGTATGGTACGATTATCCCACATCTTTGTAGGTTTCACATTCCTTACTATTGTACTTGGCTTACATTAGTATTATTTCTTATTTGCACCCACCGTGCTAATTGAGGCATGGTTGGGTTTTGTTTTTATTATGTGTATCTTTTGGGTTTATGGATTCCAGTTAGGTTATAGCTAGGAATTTACTTATTCTCTTGAGTTTTACACGTACAATTCCTATATTTGCTTATTATATCCTGTTATTACCATTAACCTTCTTTTATTGCCTCTTAATATATTTTCACACTTTATTATGTTTTTACTTTGATTGAGTTTGGTTGGCCTATGATACCTACTAAGTACCCCATATTTCAGTACTCACACTATACTTCTACATCTTTTTCTCTGATACAGGTTGTAGTATGAATCATCATCGTTGATGCCAACTTTGAGCGAGGCTACTGATCAGAGATTTGGATGAACTTTTAGTATCCCGAGCTGATCCATCTCCTTCTATTCTAGTTCTAGGATTATTTTGTATCTTCAGTGATTACTTATATATTCTTGCAACTGTTTTGTAACCTTTATATATAATGGTTCTTGTATTGGGCTTACTAGGTCAAGGGAATTCCT
Organism: Capsicum annuum; assembly: GCF_002878395.1. Taxonomy (NCBI): domain Eukaryota; kingdom Viridiplantae; phylum Streptophyta; class Magnoliopsida; order Solanales; family Solanaceae; genus Capsicum; species Capsicum annuum. The sequence continues at coordinate 119,121,485 of NC_061113.1, read as the reverse complement.
TCAGTGTATTTTGTCCTTTTTCCTCTTTTTTATGTCATGCAAGTATATTTTTCCATTATAATAACTTTAAATTGTTGTTTTATCCTTATTTCTTCCCATCCTTCTATTAGCCTGTTACTCATTATTTTGGGCTATAATTTTGACATACCTATAAGTGTGTTAAAGTAGTTGTCATTATGACCTGAGTTTCTGGATCATGATAAAATATTTTTAATAAATAAAATTGGTCAAATCATGTATTTTTGAATGATTATCTCTGTGACAAAAAAAGGAGTAACTTTTAAAAAATATAATAGAAAATATACCAAAAATATTCTTACCTTTAATGAGTTGATTTACTACCACGTAAATATATAACTTAATTTGAAGGATAAATTTAAAAATCAATCCATAATATAAAAAATGAACAGACCAATAATAATTTATGGAACAATAATTCCATAGATCACCTATTTTCCCGAAGTACAGTACAAATTTTATTATAAAGAAGAGAACAAAAAGAATAACATTGGACCTGTGGATTTTGTCTGTGGAAAGGATAGATACCAAAGGAATCTTGAAATAAAGACTAATAAGATGCTTAAATCAAAATGAAAGTTGTCACAAACAGACAAAGCATAATCTCTTTTCTTTTCTTTATGGAATATAATATATCAAAAATTAATAGTGAATAAGCATTTTTTGTTATCCTAAAAATTAGTACTTTTGACCTAAGTCCTTAAGAGTTATCTTGCTAATATAGGGAAACGAATCCTATTTACTGCTAGCAGGTTACTTTGGAGCAAAGTGATGTTATAAAAACATGGCTTTATTTTGTGGCTGGCAGCACTTAAGAAGTTGCTTACAAAAGACAGAATGACTGATATGGGGTTAGTCACTGACATGAGTGCTTGTGTGCTTTGTACATCAGATGAGGATGAAGATCGTTGTCATCTATTTATGGAATGTAGTTGGACTAAGTAGATATGGTTAGTAGTTCATCAGTGGATGGGACTTAAGACTGGTCAATTGAAGGTATCAAAAACATTGTAGAAGATTCAGAAAAAACACTGATGGTTCAAGAAAGAGCCGATATATGCAATATATGATGGAGTAATATACCTTACATGGCAAGTGAGAAATTGGAAGATTAATGGAAGCATCAGATGGATCCTACAGAGATTATTCAATAATTGAAGTTCATAATAAAGGAGAGAGTTGGAATTTATTAGGAAAAAAAGAGAGCTCATACATGTATAGAGTTTATTGAGAAACTTTATAATTAGCATTTTTTATGTTTTCTATTCTTGAGAATTTGCTCTACTTCAAGTTGGAGGTGATGGATGCTCTTATTCAATTTTCTACACCCATTGTAATGATGTCTTCGTTGTGTTAATAATATTGTTACTGGTTTATAACCAAAAAAAAAAAAAGATAGATCTTAAAACAACTACCAAGTTCATTATTTTTTTGTTTCAATAATCTAATTTTTATTGGTGACAGGTAAGGGCATTCAAGAAAAGTCAAAAATTGAATCAAATTAATGTAACATGTCAGTACTCCACATACTTTAAATTGTTCAAATTTCAATAAAACTTGCATGATCGATAGGCTACGAATGCGACCAATCGAGGCATTGGGAGGCAACTTCTATATAATCTCAAATATTGCATGATTCACTTCTATGCCTACTTAAGAACTTTGTGTCCCAACACAATATCTTTCTTTACCAAAAAGTGATACTTTTTGAGAACTATATTACTTCCTCCGTTCAGTTTTACTCATCATAAAAAATTAAAATGACATATTTATTAAGAAGACAATGATTAATAGTATAACTTTACAATATTGCCCTTATTAATGGTTGCCGTCGTGTAGTATTAAGTAAAGTTAAATTTCAATATTGATGAAGTAATTGTTTCAATGATATCAAAGCATTTTATTAGATAAAAAGTATAACCACCTATTATAGAGTATGTTTTTATGGATTAATGAATGGTTTTAAACACTTAATCAATTCCGACATGGTTAAGTTGGCTTTTAGGGACTTTAAAAAGTCTTGAAACAATTTACAATGTTATTTAATTCAATGCTACTAGGAGTAGTTAATTAAGGTTATAGTAGGAAAAAAACTATCTTGTCATGAAAAATGACAAGTAAAAGTAAAAATCAATTTAGGAAATTCGTGACGAGTAAAAGCGAACGGAGAGAGTAGTCTCTTCGCGTTGATCCATAATTTTGTCTAAATTTTACAAGCATAAATTAAATGAGCTTCATAATAATGAGAAGTCATTCATAAACACTTTTACATAGTCCTCCACCATTTCACAAACATGGCCATTATACTATTAGGAAAGACAAGCACGCAATCAAAGAGCCCGACAGGGTAGCAGCAGAAAATACCCAAGACTAAGCTTTCACTTTCAACTTGAACCAAGAGGAAATAAGAAAATAAACTAAAACAAAGTAATATGGCAGTAAATGAATTACCACACAAACGCGATAGGGTAAGAATAAACACAATCACACTAGACACCAAATTTACGTGGAAAACCCTTTGGTGTGAAGAGTAAAAAACCATGGGACCAAAACTCCACTATAATCACCAAATACTTAAAATATTGTCCTACAAAATTTCCACCAAACAAGTTCCAAACAACAAGAAACAATACATAAACCACAGCACCAAACACTAGAGAAATAAAGGAGTGAAAGCTCCAAAAATGTAGCTACTGTTTGAGAATGAATAACAGGAGATACAGGCCACCAAATCAAGCCTAGTTAGTTCCTAATAAAACATTCAGATGATAGGAACAATCATTCCAAAAATCAGTTCATTCGGATAAGAAATGAAGAAGAAATCACAATTTGAAGTTGACAGCTGTGGCTGAAATTTAGGTGCGAAAATCAGCTTTGTTTTTCTCTCTTTTGCTGTTGGAAACTCTCTTTTTGTGATGGTGAATAAGACCTAAAAATATCAATATATATGCCCCATAGTAATAGGCCTATGGAAAAAAGTAGGTTGGTCCAAATTGGGCTTCATTTTGTCCACATAGGAAGGGACAAAGGCCCATGACCCAACAATTCTCCCCTCCCGACTATGTGGAGGAGACCGCTATCCCGACGATCATGCAACAATCTTCAAACTTCCCTCTTGGAAAAGCTTTAGTCATCATTTTGGAAGAATTATCATCCGTATGAATCTTATCAAGTTCAAGCAACTTAGAATCCAACACATCCCGAATCCAATGGTATCTCAAATTAATGCGTTTAGACCGATCATGAAATGTAGAATTCTTACCAAGATGTATGGCACTTTGACTGTCGCAATGAAGTACATACCTCTCTTGAGCACAACCAAGTTCCCACAAGAATCTCTTCATCTAAAGCAATTCTTTACAAGCTTCAACGGTAGCAATAAGCTCAGCTTCTGTAGTAGATAGAGCAACACATTTTTGCAACCTAGATTGCCAAGACATAGCTCCCCCTGCAAAAGTAACCAAATACCCTGAAGCAGACTTGAGAGTAACAACATCACCAGCCATATCTGAATCAGTATAACCACAAAGACTAGGCTTCCCTGTACCAAAACACAAACTCAGACAAGAAGTGCCATAAAGATATCTCATAATCCACTTCACAGCATTCCAATGTTCTCTTCCCGAATTAGAAAGAAAACGACTAAAAACACCAACAACATGAGCAATATCTGGTCTTATACAAACAATTGCATACATCAAACTACCAACAACTGAAGCATAAGGAACTTTCTTTATATCTTTCTTCTCATCATCACTGGAAGGATACTGCTTCGTGCTCAACTTGAAGTGCATAGCTAAAGGTGTACTGACAACCTTAGCCTTGTCCATGTTAAACCTTCAAAGTACTTTCTGAATGTACTTCTCTTGTGATAACCACAACTTCTTGGCCTTTTTGTCACGGATAATCTGCATGCCAAGAATCTGTTTTGCTGGTCTTAAGTCTTTCATAGAAAAAGAGTTACTCAACTCTTGGTTCAACTTTTGAATCTTGCTAGCATTATGACCAACAACAAGTATGTCATCAACATAAAGCAACACAATAATAAAGTTACCGTCAGAGAATTTTTGCACAAAAATATAGTGGTCTAAAGTAGTCTTCTTGAAGCCCTGCTAACTCATAAAGGAATCAAACTTCCTGTACCATTGCCTAGGAGCTTGTTTCAAACCATACAAACTCTTCTTGAATTTACAAACATAATTCTCTTTTCCCTTGACTTCAAAACCTTCAGGTTGATCCATATAAATTTCTTCTTCTAAGTCACCATGGAGAAAAGCAGTTTTAACATCCATTTGCTTAACCTCTAAATCTAGACTTGCTGCTAAGCCTAGAACCACACGAATGGATGACATCTTTACAATCAGAGAAAATATCTCATCAAAATAAACTCCCTTTTTCTGGTTAAGTCCCTTCACAACCAATCTAACTTTGTACAATGGAATTGGATTACCATCTTTATGCTTCACCCAAAAAACCCACCTATTTTTCAAAGGTTTTCTGTCTTTAGGCAGCTTAACCAAATCAAAGGTATGATTATCTTGGAAAGATTTAATTTCATCTTCTATAGCATTAAACCACTTTTCTTTTTCTTCACTTTCCATGGCCTCATCAAGACTCTCAGGTTCTCCCCCGTCAGTCAAGAGTACATGCTCACTGGGAGAATAATGAGATGAAGGTATTCTCTTTCTTATAAATTGTCTGAGAGAACTCTCTGAAGCATCAATAACTGGGTGCTGATCAACTATATCAACTTGCACTGGAGCATCAACAACTTCTTGCTGGTCATTCTGAACATGATCATCATCTTCATTCTCAACTTGATTTTTATCATCATGAAGATTTTCCTCAGGAGCAATAGTCAAAGGAATTGGATCAACATGAACTAGGGTCTCACTACTCTGAGAATCAACCTTCTTAGCTTTGTAAAAATCTTTAATTGTTTGGTCTTCAAAGAACACAACATCGCGGATTCTAGCAAGTTTCTTCTCAACTAGATCACAGAAACGATAGCCAAATTCATCTTGACCATAACCAACGAAGATACATTATCTAGTTTTAACATCCAACTTTGAACTTTCATCCTTAGGAACATGAATAAAAGATTTACACCCATAGACTCTAAGATGATCATAAGAAATATTCTTACCAGACCAAACTCTGTCAGGGAATTTACCTTTCAAAGCAACAATAGAAGATAAATTGATAACATAAACAACCGTATTAAGTTCTTCTGCCCAAAAGAAATCTGACAGCTTAGTATCTGAAAGCATATATCTAACCTTCTCAATAGTATTCTGTTCATCGTCTCTGCTAAGCCATTCAACTGAGGAGTCTTTGGAGGAGTTTTCTGATGCCGAATACCCTGCTCTCTACAATATCTATCAAAAATACTAATATACTCACCACCATTATTTTAATGGATTGATTTTAATTTCTTCCTTTTCTGTCTTTCAACCAACGCCTGGAAATTCTTGAACACATCAAGTACTCGATCCTTGGACTTCAAAGGAAATATCCAAAGTTTGCGAGAATGATCATCAATAAAAGTCACAAAGTAAAGTTCACCACCATGAGACCTTACTTTAAAAGGAACACACAAATTATAATGCACCAACTCCAAAAAATCGAGCTTTCTTGAAGGCAGATGACTCTGAAAAGAAATTCTTTTCTATTTACCAGCTAAGCAATGAATATACTTCTTCAACTTTTCTTGTTTTACTCCAGAAAGCAAATTTTTCTTAGACAAACTATCAATCCCCTTCTCACTCATATGACTCAACCTTCTATGCCACAACTCTGATAAAGTATCATTCTCCACCAAGTTTATCAAGCCTCTAGAAGTAGAGCCCTGAAATATGTACAAGTTAGACAACTTGTCACCTAGAGCCACAATTATTGAACCTCTAGTAAGATTCTACTGGCCAGCACCAAGGGCATTAACATAACCCTCATCATCAAGACTTCCTACAGAAATCAAATTCAGGAGAACATTTGGAGCATACTTGACATTATTGAGAACTAGTGAAAGGAACTGTTGTTACTTTCCAAATATATCGTGCAAATGCCAAGTACTTTAACTTTATCATTATTGCCTATTTTCAATATTCCAAAATTACCTGGAGTATAAGAATAAAATAATTCCTTCTTTTGCGTAACATGAGAAGTAGCACAAGAATCCACAAACTAGCTAGACTCATCGCAAACAAGATTAACGACATTCTTACCACAAGCAACTAGAATATCATCATTAGCAATAACAGCAACACGATTTTCATTATCGCCTTTTATCTTTTGCCGTCTTATATCTTTCTTATCCTTTTAACAATATTTCATGATATGCCCCTTTTTGTTTCAATAGTCACATGTAACATTCTTGAATTTTAACCTTGACTTACTTCTACTTTTATCTCTATCATTTGAATATCTGGACTTATTTTCCCCCTCTCTTTAGAAACCAAAACATCAAAGTGTGAAGATGAAGAAGATGAGGCCTGAGATCTTCTTCTCATCTCTTTATTCAAGACACCACTCTTAACATATTCCATAGTTACAATACCACCAGGAGAAGAATTAGTCAAAGAAACTCGAAGAGTTTCCCAAGAGTTAGTCAGAGTATTAAGAAGCCAAAGTCCCTAAATTTCTTTATCGAACATTATACCCATTCCGAAGAGCTGGTCAAGGACACCTTAAAAATTATTAATATGATCAGAAATAAGATTGCCCTCTTTATAGCAGATATTCATCAATTGCTTAAGCAGGAACAACTAGTTATTGCCAGTCTTTGAAGCACAAAGTGTCTCGAGCTTGTCCCATAAACTTCTAGCATGTGTCTCATTCACAATATGATTTCTAACATTATCTTCAACTCATTGTCTGATATAGCCATAAATCTATATGCGCTCAAATTCCAAATCCTCATCTGTCATGGATTCAGGTTTAGTAGATGCAAACAAAGGTAGAAGTATTTTCTTGACAAATAGAAGATCTTTCATCTTGACTTTCTAAGTATGATAGTTAATACCATTCAAACACACCATATTTCTCATAATTTACTCCATTATTCAAATCTACAATGAACAACAACCAACGCTTTGATACTACTTATTAGAAAAGACAAGCACACAATCAAACAGCCCAACAGGGTAACAACAGAAAATACCCAAGACTAAACTTTCCTTTTCAACTTGAACCAAGAGGAGACAATCAAACCAAGAAAAAAAAGTAATATGGAAACAAATGAATTACCAAACAAATGCGATAGGGAAAGAATAAAGGCAATCACACAAGACACCAAATTTATGTGGAAAATCCTTCGGTGTGAAGAGTAAAAAACCACGGGACGAAACCTCCTCTATAATCACCAAAGAATTATAATATTGTCCTCTAAAATGACCACCAAACAAGTTCCAAACAACAAGAAACAACACATAAACCATAGCACCAAACACTAAAGAAATAATGGAGTGAAAGCACCAAAAATGCAGCTACTGTTTGGGAATGAAGAATAGGAGATACAGGTTACCAAATTAATCTCCGTCAGTTCCTAATAAAATATTGAGATGGGAGGAACAAGAATTCCAAAAATCAGCTCAATCGGACAAGAAACAAAGAGGGAATCACAATTTGAAGTTGACAACTGTGACTGAAATTTAGGTGCAAAAATCAGCTTTGTTTTTCTGTCTTTGGCTGCTGAAAACTCTCTTTTTGTGATAGTGAATAAGAACTAAAAAGATCAATATATATTCCCCATAGTAATGGGTCTATGGGTAAAAGTGAGTTGGTCCAAATTAGGTTTCATTTTATCCATATAGGAAGGGACAAAGGCCCATGACCCAATATATACACCTTTGAAATAAAGCAGGCACATTAAACAACCCAAAGAGCATGCATCTAAATGAGTGTGTTCCATATGGACATGTGAATGCGGTCTTCTTTTGATCTTTTGATGCAATTGTAATATGGTTATAGATAAAAAATCTATATAGGAAATAGTAATTTCCTACCAAACTGGTCTGTCAACTATGCATTTGACTAATGAATGGAATGGGGTGTTGATCGTTGCTTGTTATATCATTGATCATATTTATCAGCTTTTAACATTTCTTGTTGGAATAAGTTCATTTTTATCTTTAGTGACGACTGTCATCCCTCTTTCTTAGGGACGCTGGACATGTCTTACCTGTTGTATTTCTGAATTGAGTATATAATGTCTATATATAACCACCTAAGTGCTTTCTTTTTTACTACTTTCTACATGATTCAGTACTTGCTTTGTGTGCTTCCTCTATAAGGATCCTATGCATGCAATAAGTCGGGCAAATTTCATAAATATCTTACATTTTCCTTCCCAGTGCTTTGTTCATGTTCCTCAGCACTTTCAGTGCTTCTTCTATCTTGATATCTAAAAATTCTATGTCAAGAATGATCAATGATGTTTTACCTTCCTTCGGGGATGCATATTCAACATGAAGAAGCAGTTACTTCTCTAACAACCCGTTAGGCTATTTTGAACACTAAATTTCACTTGCCCGAAGAAACTCTTCATGGAAGTTTTTAATGAGAAGTTTGAACTCTTTGCTTGGCCACGATTATTTAATTTATGGGGAAATCTACATAATTTAATTATTTGGTGATTAATAGAAGTATAATATTTTTATTTATATTAAAAGTGGGCAACACCAAGTACTCCTCTAGTGGTTATGTATAAGATTACGATACAAATTAATAATGTGTTGTAGTTTATTCTCTGAACTTTGAGAAAAGAAAGAAAAAAACCCATGCTTAGAAGAAATTGAAGACGACCAGTACTTGAGGTAAATAATTCTCCAAAACATTGTTTACATACTTGTGTGCAAAGATGATGGATGATTTTCTTACTGAGTATAGTATAGAGTAGAAAGCATTAAAAACTCAATTGTCTCTGAGGGAATTAGTGGAGAAAGGGATGGAGGGAAACCATTTATTTAATGATTGCCAATCATTAACAATTGTAAAATGGTCACCACATATACATATTTTATATGGTTTCTGTGTTTTCTGCTTGAATTAGGAGGTTCTATGTATTTTATAATTATCTTTTTCTTTCTTTTTTCCATGTGGGTGTAGTATGTAACTTGACTTAGGTGTTGGAACTAATTATGGAATTATGATGAGATGATGATTGGAAGCAATAATGTAAAATGATAATTATTAGAAATGATTTATAGGTTAGTATTCTGTGCATAAATCAAGTGATTCTATGCGCTAGCTAAATGGGTTTGGAACACTGGTGGTTATTTTTGTTGGAAAATATGTTTCATGAACAAATAAAAATATACGAAGAAGAATACAACGATGAAGACTTGACAATATGAACATTGAACACAAAATTATGAGGCTTGAAACACGCACAAAACGTTTTCCTAAAAACTATATTTGCTCCCTCTCCTTTGCGAGATTGCTATGGGATTTAACGCAAATAATTTAGTGGATATGACAAGCCTATGGATTTCTGCACCAAGCAAATAGTGAAGATAATCCTATTGGAAAACAAGAAATAAAAAACTTGATCTTTTAATAACTCCTTGGGGAATGTTGTGAGAAAAGCAATACTGTGAAAAGTTTCTCTAAACTTTCTGTAAGATGCATTGAAATCTCAAGAGGTATGATATATATAGAAGTGATGAAAATTAAATACTGAAAGGACACAACAATTCATCTAATAGATACCTTTTCATCTAAAAGATACCTTTTCACTAAAAAGACATCTCTTTTCATAAAAGACACAACCTTTCACTAAAGGCATCTTTTCATAAAAAAAGTTTTAAATTAATTTATTTTAAACAAAAATCCAACAATCCCCCACTTGTTTAAATATAAATTAGGACATAAATATCAAGTCATGTTCATGCATAGAGTAATGTAATGTATCTTTCGGTTTGAACATTACCTTAGCTCAATGCCACAAGACGAAGTCGAATTCCATGTAGCATAATAGGTTTGAACGTGTTACTACTTGTGATAACATCGGTGACACTACACACATAAATATTATATTCCAACTTTCCACTCAACATGCTTAGCACTTCTATGGTCATGTGCTATCCAAGGTTCATAAACATTAATGAGAGCAACTCCAACTCCAAATCGAAGCGGCACAATTTCGATGTTCATAAAGGTGAAGTTCTCCTAGTGTCTTTGTCATATTTGAGACACTTGTTCCACGAACTGAACCTCATTAAGAGTATTAGAACTCAACCCTCTAAACTATGACAACCAGTACTAGTATACTTCTTACTTAAGTACTGAAACATCCATGTAACAATAACTTGTTGTTTCGCTTTGAACCCATAACTATTCATTTTATAGTGCTAGGTAGGGTTGCCATTATTGGTGGACCTAATTAAGGAGTTTTTATATAATCATACTTGAAAATGTATTCAACTTCTTTTTAATAAATCTAGTAAATATTAGTCAAATTCAAGTGACTCCACAAATGTGATAGAAGTTATAATTCCATCTTGAATTTATTTTCTCAGATAATCATGTCAATAGCTTATATGTTTTGAATTCCCATTATATAATTTCTATATGCTCGAGCTAGAGTGGCTTGACTATCACAAATTGAGCTCATATTTTGTTAAAGCAATGGATTCTCTTAATAATCCCTCAACCACTCAAATCCTTAAATTTTCTTGCTTCTACTAATGAAACATTTTCTTGATTTCAAGAAATTATCCCTCCTCCCAAGTTAAACACCCATCATGTGGTAAATTTATTTTCTCACATAATAGACATCCAACTTGTATCGATATATCTTTATAAAATATTATGAAACTTAAAGTTTCGTAACTCTGTAGTTTTCTAAGGAAAACAAAGAATTTGACTGTTGGCCCTTCCAATAGTACTTGCTTACACAAGTTAAGCTATAATCCTTTTCTTTAAATCCTGATTAACTAGATCTAGGATTATATAGGGTACTAACCTTTTATGCTTAAGTGACTAAAATTTTTTTAGAATTCTTTTTCGAATGCAGTGAGATTAACTCAATATTTTACCCCCATAATTTTTCATAATCTTAATACTCATCATAGTACCAATTTCTCTAAGATCCTTCATTATAAATGTTAAAATTTAATCTCCTCATTTTTTTATGACTTATTTATCAAGTCTTACGATCAACATATCAATAAACCATCACACAATATCACATATCCATCAAAATTGTAAATTAAAGGCATATTAACTTTCTCAAAAAGTTTATGCTCTTAAAAATATTTATTAAATAATGCTAAGTCTAGTATTGACTTATAACCACATGTCAAAAATTTCTACAATTTAAACATATCAAGGTCCTTTTTATATCACATATATAGAGAAAACTCAATTCACTAACTCATCTTATTTCAATCTCAGATTCATTTATAACAAATTTATAGACACACACTTGTAAAAAAATGAAATATTTTATGTCATTTTTATTAAACTTCATATGATCTTTATGCACGAACAATGATACACAATGATCACAAAATAAAAATACTATTCTTAATTATCATGCATTTGAAGATCATCATAAGAATATCATCTACCCTAATATTTATGAAAATATATTCACAAAAACTCACAACGGATAAAAATTTATATATAAATAAAGTAGGATTAAGAAAGTAGAACCGATTTTTCCACTTCTTCTTTTTCTTAATCCAATCGAATCAAAATCATAGTCATTTCTTGGAACAGGTTCACGATAATAACATTGTTGACTCCAAACTCCATACGTACTTTGATGTAACCATATCAAAATTGAAGTCACAATCTCCAAAATAAACTTCAAGAATTTCCAGTGAACACACTTGCAATTTCTTAATTCTTTTAATTAATGCTCCCTTTAATGAGTAGTGAACTTTTAAATTTTCAACATCAACAACACATCCAAAAATTCTCCTACCACTAGTGTTCTCTTTTTAATTTTTCTTAACTTTGTTTGACTTCAACTGATGCACTATTTGGCAATCCACGTCTATTATACGCATTCGAATTCCCTAACATATCTCGTATCTAGGGTCTTCTTGATTATTTCATTAAAAGAAAATTGTCACTGTTAAAGAAGAGGCCATACCAACATATTAACAATGTTGCCTCACATTTGTTTTACCTTAGCAGTAAATTTTGATTTCTTCGTTCATCGCCTAAACTTAAATTGTCCGTGCAATTAGAAGACAATTACAAAACCACTCTTTTGCTTATTCCAAACCTAGGAGCGTTCTTTTGGATAAACTCTTGGTTTACTCTTATGAACGAACTGTAACAGACCACTATAGTCAACAACTAGCACTTCATTGTTATTTTATCTCAAAAATTCACTGTGTCTTCTCGTCATAAATATCATTTTTAGATTGTTGAAAAATATGTTCCATGAATACATAAAAATATACGAAGAAGAATACAAAGATGAAGACTTGATAATATGAACATTGAACACAAAATTATGAGTCTTGAAACACACATAAAATACTTTTCTAAAAATAATATTTGCTTACTTTTATCTATGAGATTGCTATGGGATTTAACAAAAATAGTTTTAGTGGATATGACAAACTTATGAATTTCTACACCAAGCAAATAGTGAAGATAATCCTATTTAAAAATAAGAAATCATAAAACTTGATCTTTTAATAACTCTTTGGGGAATGTTGTAAGAAAAGTAATACTGTGAAAAGTTTCTCTAAACTTTCTATAAGATGCATTGAAATCTCAAGAGGTATGATATATATAGAAGTGATGAAAACCAAATAGTGAAAGGACGCAACCATTTATCTAATAAACACCTTTTCATCTAAAAGATACCTCTTCACTAAAAAGACATCTCTTTTCATAAAAGACACAACCTTTAACTAACGACATTTTTTCATAAAAATGTTTTTAGTTAATATATTTTAAAAAAAATACAATAATTTTTTGATAAGAATTGAGGGGAGTAATATTTAGTACCAAGCTGGCATTTGTACATGCTGTAACTTTTAGGCTATGAGAATGTAAAATTAATGAATCAAGTTGATATAGGCAGTATGTTACTTTTAATCTTGTGGAATGGAGTATTAGACATCACTACCATGAATGATAGAATAGGTATATGTATATACTATGAACTCGAGGGTTTTACAGTTAATTAATTTTTTTCATGATTTACTTCAGTATTTTGGAATTTGAGAAAATGATAGGTCTAGGATTTTCAGAGTTGTAATTTATAAAATAAGTTTCATTAGATTTGTACTCTTATGAGGATTATGTATTTGATAGATTTTGTCCAAATACTTTGCTGAAGGACAAGCTTATAAATTGACATTTGGATATTTTTTAGGCAAGTTGAGACTTTCTTTAACTCTTTTCAAATTGCTTATGTTTTAGTTGTGTGTAATAAGAGTAATGAAAATTGGGGGTCCCGTATAGGTGATTTGATGGGCATCTATGCGTGTTCCAATGTTATGTGAAGGATTAAAATCAATTAATTGTTTGCTTTGGATTGTTTTCCCTACTTGCTAGCATGATTAGGCTGATGTACTATTTTAAAATAAATTATTGAATATATCAGCTAATGAGAATACTCCCACTTGATTTATTGGGCAGATTTTAGATTTAATATATGATCTACCTTAAGATATGAAATACTTTTCTTAAATATTATTGATCGACTGTTGATTTGGGATCGGAGTTGCACACTTGTTCTGCAAACGTTGCATTTTATATGGGATTAGAGTGCAACCTTGAACATTATATACTATTATTGGGATTGGAGTGCACGCCTCCATGTTTTATCTATTATTGGGATACGAGTGCATGCCTACACAATATATTTTGAGATCGGAGTACACGCCTACACTACACATAGACCAGTGAGTCCCCCACGGGTCCTGACCTTGAAGACATTATTTGGTAGGTGAGTACACAACATATGCAATACCTTGCATTAATTGATTTTTGATTTAGCTTGAGTAAGGTGTATTTACAAATTTTGTACTTCTTGTTGAGTACTAGAATAATTTCTTACTTGAGTTCACTGTCTTGAGGATTTCTTGGATTGTGTTATAATATCCATATGACTGTAAGGCTTGAGATTTTGTTGAATTTGGGTGACTTTCATGACTGTATGTTGTGTGGTTATTTTGGATAATTGATGTGGTATTAATCAACACCAGATTGAATTAGGCTTGGTCAACGATGCTTGTTTAGTACATGTGTTTTTATACTCAGCCTTGCTTTTTCTAACCTTACGTACCTGTTCAAGTTTGATGACTTCTGGACAGTGATTCCTATGGTTTCTTTTGTGCCAAAATCTTTAGAGATTTGAGTTAGCCACTATTGATTTAAGAGAATACTGAGTCTCTTCCACCTTTTTCTTTATGTATTTTTTTTCATTTTTAGATAGTTAGACTTTTTTTCATTTTTCAATTAGAAGCTTGTATTACTAACTACCAGATCTAAAATTATATATGTTTGACTATACTACTTACTGATCTGCTTTAAAGATTATTCAGGATTTATTTTGTTTTTATTATCTTTCATTTACTTACTTTTGTGTTATTTTGTTTAGGTTGGGGTTTCAGGATGACCTGTTGTAATGGGAGTTCCAAGTACCATCAAGGTTAAAGTTTTTGGCCCGTGACAGATGGTATTAAAGCTCATAGTTCATTGGTCTCCCAAGTACAACATAAGTTTAGTATAGTTTCACGGGTCGATATAGAGACATCCATTACCTATCTTTGAGGGCTATAGGACTTTAGGAAATATTTACTTCTTTTTGCTTATCATGCAATATTGACCCTTTCGGTTGAAATACTGAGATTCTTGTTTTATTTTCTCACCAATTGTAGGACTCCTACTTCTCTAGATGGTGGTCAGGAGCCCATACCAGCCCCTAAGATGGCTGCCCATACTGGGACATGTGGATAAAGTATGGGACATGGTATGGTTAGAGGTCGTGGTTGAGAAAAATTTGTAAACCACTTTGATTTTTGATAGGTTAGGGTCTCTAGAGGTTAAGTTTACAGTAGATGCTGAGCTCATTTACCTTAGTTGACTGAGAAGAATATGATTTTTCAGTGGTCAAATAAGTGTAAGGAGAGCTTTCAAAAGCTTAAGACTCTATTGACTTCAGCTCTCATCTTGGTGTATTAAAACTAACAAATTGTGGCTGAGATTGATCAAATTAACATGACTTACTAAATGGATCAGCCTCCCTTCATATATTTGGCTATATTCTAGAGGCAGCTATCCTTGGTAAAATAGGTGCATGTTGGTCTAACTCAGTATCATACCTTTGCAGGTATACACCCATGGGATCAACTTTGGAGGAGAAAAATATGACATTAGCAAAATCGAGGATTCACTTAAAGAAATAGATGGACCTAGTCATTTATCAGAGGTTAGTGTCATGAATATGCATATTTGGTTTGTTCTATAAGATAAAGTGGCGTCCTCTCTCTCTCTTCTCGTGTCAGAAAAATTATCTTATTCTTAAAGAAAGGATGAGTCATCCATGAATTGAAAAATGATCATAGCCAATTCCTTTAAAAATCCGTTCTATGCTTACTCTTGTCTTTATTTCTAGGCACACTCATACCTTCTCTTGTTTAAAAAAAAAGGAAAGAAAAGTCCAATCACAAACACTTCTACTATGTAACGGACCTACAAATGGTGAAAAATTCTTCATTTTCATGTCTTTTAAAGGAAACTGAGCTTAGCATTAATAAAAGCCCTTTTTCAAATATTTTTGAAAACCACTCTACATCTCCTACTCTTCCAATGGAAAGCTCCTTCTTCACTCAAATTGTTGATGAAGAATCATCCCCGAGACATCCAAACTTTTCTAATAAAATATTAATGAATGATGCCTGCGTTGCTGAAAACCTCATCTTGCTGTCAAATAGCCTAGGAAAAGGTATATTTTATCCCCAAAAACAAAATATTAGTAGAACACTAAATATTTTGGGAAAAAGTCTAAAAAGTTTTACTAAAAAGAATGAGACTTTTGAGGGACATGATCCCAGAAAGAGGAAAGTAGATGAAGGAGAATTTGTGATCACTTATACTTAAAAGGAAAATGGGGAGATAAGTAAGGTTATGTCTAAAGAAGTGAGATATTGGTTCTTGATAAATCAAAAGTTGTTAACTAGAATGATTTTTGACAAAAGTGTGTTAACAAAACCTAGAATGATGGAGTTAGTCAAGCTGGTAAAACATCAAGGATGGATATATCTTGTGGAGGGAACTATTCCCACAGTCTTTGATAAGGTAGTCAAGGAAATCTATTCCACATTAGATTTGTCTAAAGATAAAATGAAGATGAAAACAATAGTTCAAGGGAAGAAGTTGAATATTGATGTTGCTTTGGAGAATTCTGGATGTTCCTCTCTGTGGTGTGAGAACTATCTTAAGGCAACAACCATCAGTAGAGTTCTTGGAAACTATTTCAAAGGTTAAAGGTAAATTAGTGGCTGCAGTGAATAGAAAATCACCCAAAGTGAGTTGCAATTGGTCTTTGATTTATTAAACAAAGTAGTATTGCCCAGATCACAAAAAAGGAACATTACTTCAGCTGCTGACTTTTACGTCATGGAATACCTTAATAGTTTTAAGTTCATTAGTCTACCAGCATTGAAAATGGAACACATACATAAAGAGGTTCTTAGGAAAATGGCAAACATAATATTCCTTATGGTTAATAGTTCAATAAATTTTTTAATCATTTTGGTATTGAATGTGAGAACTAAACTCATAGAACTGTATGACAAATGCTTGGAATGAAGACACTAGGTAAAATTGAGTGTGTGAAGAAGAACTCAAGCACCAATTTCCGAAGGGAATTTAGCAAAGAGATAGAGAAATTATAGCTCAATATAGCAGCTAAGTATGTATAGATCAGCAAACTAAATATGATAATTCGAAGTCTGATTGTTGGGGGTCCAAGAGTCACGATGAGCTTAAAACTGAGAATGTTGACCTAAAGAAATAAAGTCTCCACCATGACAGATGAGGTTCTCACCTTGAATGCAGAGATAAGGAATTTAACCAAGAAATTATTGCACTATCATGCTGCAAATCACAATTACCTGGCTCTACTCCTTTAAACCATCCTTTAAAGACCCTCCCTGTTTAACCTTTCTTGATTCCTGTGGCTTTTCTCTAGAAAACTTAAATTATGCAATGTAACGATACTTATCATCTACATATGAATGAATCTTTGTCTATGTGTTACATATATTCCTCCTTCTCCTAAAGTTGTTCTTTATGTTAGTGTTGCCCCAGTAGCCATGCGTTAATTAATTTATGCTAACCATCCTTTTTAATGATGCCAAAAGTGGGAATACTAAATTTATGTATTATGGACCAGGTGTGTGTGTTCAAGGAATATAATAATGATGTTAGGGACCAGGTACCAAGTGCACATATGTGATGATGTGTTTTAGTTTATAGGCATAGTGACATGGGAAGTATGCAAATTCACTAAATGACCAATGGTACATCATGACAGGGGGACGTACTTATAGATTGATAGTAATTGACAATAAAGGACTAGGTCCCTATGTTGCATAATGATGGAAGCATGATTGGTGTTGCATGATAGGGTGAACATTCATCTTCAATAGTTGTAATCACACTAATTAAATATGATGAATACGTATTGTAGCTCAACACTCCATGGTTGGTTTGTTATCATCTAAAAGGGGGAAAATTGTTGTATCTTCTTTTCATAATGAGCATATAAATACAAGGGACCAGGTCCCTTGATGTTCAAGGGTACAGTACAGCCGCACTCATCTGCACAGTTTCATCGTCTTGTGTAACAAACTGTGCAAGTGGTTCTTGTACTACTTAGGACACTTGGTCCAACGACATTTCAACCTTAATCATCACTCAACTATATAAGGAAAAGAATGCTTCTCTATTAAGTAGTTCTTGTAAAATTCAGAAAAAGAAATTTAGAGAGGTAAAAACGCGATCCAGTTTTAATTTCTCAAGTATAGCTAAGGTTCTTATTTCTAATTCACAAAAAGAAAGAGTGTTCTTGAGTTGAGTTTTGAATTGTAATTGAATTACTAATGTTATATGAGTAATTTTCTTTTCCTATTACTTTAAGAGATCTTAGGTAGGGTTACATAAGGTGGATATTGGTTAGAGTTAATAATATCAAGGTGTGTCCTTGGCAGAGTTGTGAAGTTGAACTTATAGTAGAGTTATTACAAGCAGGAGGAACCTAGAATTAGTTTCATTGAAGTCTATAATCAAGAGTTTGGTTATAGTGAAGTTTTGGATGTTTTTTAGGACAAGTCGTGGTTTTTCCTTCCTTGAGCAAGGGTGTTTCCACATTAAATCTTTTGTTATTTACTCTTCTTGCACTGTTTTGTGCTCCTGGTTGCTTTACTTTGTTTTTACCTATGATTGACTTTAAGGGACCTGGTCCCTTACAGTGTGGTGCAACCCCTAGGGTTTTAGCACATGAAACGCCTCAAATGGGGCAATCCTAATGCTAGAGTGATAGTTATTATTGACGCAAACTCCACAAGAGGCAAATGGTCAACCCAACTACAACTAAAGTCATTTACACAAGATCGAAGCATATCTTTCAAAGTATGAATAGCCCTTTCCACTTATCCATCCATTTGTGGGTGAAAAGTGGTGTTAAGGTTTACCTTAGTTCCCAAACCTCACTAGAACGACCGCCAAAAATGAGATTAGAACTGAGAACCACGATCTATAATAAAGGAAAATAGAGCACCATGCAACTTAACGATCTCCTGAATAAATAATCTTGCATAGATCTCGGTAGAATAGTTAGTCCTCATAGGCAGGAAGTGAGCAGACTTTGTCTACCTGTTTATGCTGACCCAAATAGAACCAAACTAGTTTCGAGATCAAGGAATACCGGTGATAAAATCCATATTAATTACTTCCCACATCCACATAGGTAGCTCAATTTCTTGAGACAACCCACTGGGCCTCAAGTGATCCTCCTTCACTTCTTGATACACCAAGCACTTAGTCATAAAATAAGCCATATCCTTCTTCATGTTATTCCACCAATAAATTACCTTAAGGTCATGGTACATCTTCACCGAACTAGGAATAATTGAAAATGTGACTTACAAACTTTGGCCAAAATTCTACCTCGCATTCCATCCACATTGGGAACACAAAAACTCTCTGGTACCTCAAGATACCATCACCATCAATCTTAAAAACCATCATCTTCTGCCTATCCACATCATCCTTGATTTTTATCAAGAGAGGATCAAACACCTGCTTTTCCTTCAATTCAGTGCCAAGAGATGATTTCTCCACCTTTAGCAAAAACACACCGCCATCCTAAGAGTTTAAGAGACAAACTCCAAGATTAGCCAAACGGTGAATATCTTTCACCAAATCCAGGTTTTCTTCATCCGCATAGTATAAACTCCCAATAGACAACCTGCTAAGAGAATCAACAACCAAGTTAGCCTTACTTGGGTTATAGTGGAGATTCATGTTATAATCCTTGAGAAACTCAAGCGATCTCCTTTGCTTGAGATTCATCTTCTTCTAGGTGAATGCATATTGCAATATCTTATGATATAAATAAATGTCAACATGGACCCCGTATAGATAATGTCTCCAAATCTTCAATGCGAACACCACAACCAACAACTCAAAATCATGATTCATATAATTCTTCTCATGAACTTTAAACTGCCTAGAAAAATATGATACCACCTTTCCATACTGCATTAACACATAACCAAGTCCCACATGGATGCATCAAAATGAATAGTGAAGCCATCAGTATCCTTGGGCAGGGTCAAAACTAGAGCAAAAGTCAATTTATCTTTCAGCTTCTCAAAACTCCCTTCACAAGCATCGAACCACAAAAACTTAACCTTCTTCTGAGTCAACGTAGTCAAAGGTGCAACAATCGATGGAAAGCTCTCCATAAACCTCTTATAATAACAATCTAAACCAAAGAAGGTCTGAATATCAATTGGAGTCATGGGTCTAGGTCATTTCTTAACCACTATAACTTTCTGCGGAACCACTAGGATCCCCTCATTAGAAATAACATGACGTAGAAAAGTAAAAATATTCAACCAAAATTCACATTTCAAAAACATAACATACAATTACTGATCCTTTAAGGTCTGCAACACAATACAAAGTTGATTTGCATGATCCACCTTACTCTTCGAATATACCAATATTCATCTATAAGTACAATCACGAACAAATCTAAAACTTAATGAAATTCCCAATTCATGAGATCCATAAATGCCTTCGGGGCATTGGTCAACCCAAAAGACATACCAAGAACTAAAAATATCCATACTAAGTACGGAAGGCAGTCGTAGGGATATCCTCCTCCCTAATTTTTAACTGATGATAACTCGACTGAATGTCAATCTTAGAGAAATACTCAGGAACAAATTGTAAATAAGGACCATTCGAGTTATAATCTTTAACCTAGACCAAATGATATAGAAACCCCTTGGAAATCAATTTCCAGGATCTAAGATATAATATGAAACTTCCTTTAGGCACTAGGAAAATCTCTTCCCACTCAATGACTGACTTATTAGGGAATTTGAAATGTCTTTACGGGTCCGACAGTCTAAAAAGGAATAGGAAGAATGCAACAAATCCATTCCCATTATGACATCAAAATATAGCATGTCTAATTCAATCAAATCTACCAAATTTTCCCTACCATTAACAGATACCACACAACCCCTATAGACTCTTCTAGCAACCACCAAGTTGCCCATTGGGGTACAAAACAGAAAAGTATGAAATACACTGGACCCAAACAAAATGCACAACCAAAAATGAGGTCATATAAGAAAAGGCGGACCACGAATTAAGTAAATAGTACGCATCACGAGAGAAGAGCTTTAACGTACTAGTGACAATTTCAGGAGATACCTTGGACTCCTGAAGGGTAGTAAGAGCATATAGGCAATTCTGACCTGTGCCAGTACTAGAAGTGACATAACTTGTTGCATGATCTAATAATGTGGAAATAAAAACCATATTAGCCCCCGTAGTGACCTTGACACCAGGGAAATCCATCAGTATATGTCCCAACTGGACATAATTGAAACACCAATTCCTTCTTTGTCACAAAAACTATGATGCAATCGACCATAAAGTTTGCAAGAAAGATATGATCCAGCAGACTGGGCCTGATTGGCTTGGTATTGGGCATTCAGTGCCTTAAAAACATCACCACTCTGAAAAAGATGATCTTCAAACAACTTAAAAAAAGGTGCACTAGCCATCGAATATGAACCAGAGTTTCCCCACCACTATTTAGACCACTTCTCACCATCTCTACCACTTTGCTATGGACCTCCACCCTGATCCCAATACCAAAACTTCTTACTCTGCCTCAACCCTTTGTCTGCTTACTTTCTCTTTTCCTTTTCAATATGTTGCATATATACCATTAGTTAAGAGATATCTAAGCCTTTGTTTAGCTGATTAACCTTGTATAAAAATATCAAATCATGAGACAATCCTGATGAAAATTTCCTCATCAGAGCTCTCATAGAGGATATTAAATTCAGAGCATAACGGGATAACTGGTGAAACTTCAAGGTATACTCCTTAACTGTCATCCTGCCTTAATTCAAATTCATAAACTCCTCAGCCTTCACCTCTCTCAACTCCTAAGGAAATAAGCGATACAAAAAGGCACTAAAAAAATTATCCCATAAAGTAGACTCAACATCATCACACCTAAGCTAATCCCACTCTTCATTCCATTAGTATGCAATATCCTTCAATTGATAAGCAGGGAATTCTACACCATCTACATCAGTAATATGCTAAACCAAAAGATCTTCTCTATCTCAACTATTAAACCTTTAGGATCCTCCTCAACCCTAGTACTAATGAAAGCTGGAGGGCTTAACCTCATAAACTGGACAACTCTAGTCGCATTAGATAAACTCCCATCAATATAAGTAGAACTCAACTGACATGACTAATATGTCACCAACTGGTCAAAAGATAAATAGATTGGTGGAACTCAACATTATTAATATCTCCCTAAGGTGGTTGAGTACGAGTGCCACCAGCTAAAAAAAGATCAGTGGAGACAGGTGGAACTCCACAGGAGGAATCAGATGCAGTAACCCTAGATTAGGTTTGTACCCCATAAGTTGGATGAGATCCTCCCACATTGTCCAAAAAAGTAACAAATGAGTTTCCATGAGCTTCAAATCATCTGAGAGGAATGATCTAAAAAGAGAATAAATAGGAGTTAGAGAAATCTATGACCTCAGACTCTATAGCCCAAAAATAAGACAACAAGGAAGGAAAACATTCCTAATGCCTCGTAGCCTCTCTCTTATAAGTATGGCGTACTACAAACCCATAAAAAGACTCTACTTGACATGATTATGTGGACACCCAAATCACCATAAACCTAGGCTCTGATACTAACTTTGTCACAACCAAAATTAAGTCCTGGCCATAACGAGCACTCAAGTCCACCAAAGACCGGAGACCACCTCCCTTAGCCTAACCCAATAGAATCAAGTACGCCAAATGGTGGAATGAATTCCAATATTTAAAAAGATATGATATAAAAACTTAAAAAATCTATGATAGACCAATTTCTAACAACCCTAACCAATAACCAATACTGATAACCAACCATAATACCCATGTCTATAGTAATGTCCAACAAAGCCTCTAACAAAACTGAAGATAGTCTAGTCAGGACATGTCCCTGACCATAAAATAAATCCAAAAGAAAAAGTTAATATATTAGGAAACCTAAAACATAAAAAGTGGTCTTCCAAAAGATGGAATCTCACCACTTCAGCCTGTCTCACGAGCTATCCCCCGATGACCTAGTCAGTATGCAGGAGGATTAGATGTATGGCTAGTCCCTGTATCACATAGGGATACAAAGTCTGAAAAAGGTTAGTGGTTGGAGCACTAATATGTAACTCAGGGATATAGGATAAAATAATAATATGAACCATAATACAAAAACTATTAAAACCACTGCACAACATCATATGCAGCAAATATATATATGACATATCGAGAAAGGGAAAAAGGTTTAACATAAACCTTAAAATCTTAACCTGGACTGTGTAGCTTAATCATTCTAAACTAGCACACATGAGTTATATGGGTTTAATTCCCCCTACTAAAAAAGCCTATTGCATATTAGCTACTCGAACCAGAGAAAATATGAGGAAAGGCTAATGCTATCTAGGCAACTAGCCATTCAAAAAAATATCAAGTGCGACTTATGCATACTATCATCGAGACCAACCCTAACATCGGTAAACATGAGTTTTCAGTATCAATCCCCCTAGGTTATCCACCTTCACGGATTTTCTACACAATCTCCTTTAAGCCCATATTAAAATATTTAGCACATAACCCAACCACTAATTCGTGGAGTCAATTATTAAGGCATCATTAAGTGGTATCGTCATACTGACTATAGCTTACAAGAAATGTCATTAGCCAACCTTTTGAGGATTTGTTTGTACCCCCAAATCCATTATTAAAATACACCTTGGGGATCACATTTCACCCCACAAGATCTTTAAAACCATTCTTAACCATTTTTCCATTTATGTCATGCATTAGTTCTAAGGAAATAAGTCAAGTCAAATGATAATTCATATTCCAAAACTAATTATGCAAGTGGGTCAAGGTTATTATTAATTTTCATACACAACACAAATTATTTGGGGAATCCATTATACCCCTAAATTCATTAACCATTCCCATGCACCCCAGTGAGTGTACAAGCCAATAATTCATGCATTATAAGTCAATAGAAACCCTAGAAAAACATTCAAATAATTTATATCCTAGACCCTTAACCTATAGTTCAAAACCCAACATCAAAATCATAAATAATAAACCAATTTTCATTCCATTAATAAAATACAGGAATAGGAATAAAGATTCATGCCTCAGACACACAAGAATTGGAAAGTAATTAAAAACTTAGAACTCGAAAGATGATCATATAATGAATTCCTTATGCTCTCTTGTGGTTTTTGAGTTTGAGAGTGGAATTGGGGCTTTTTAATCTTTAAAACTTAAGGGAATAGGCTATATAATGCTTATGGGTTGTACATAGGTAAAAGGACCCCAATACCCTAATCCCAAATAACTAAAACAAAACTACAAGGATTTTACATAGGGGCATTGAACAGACCTTATCACGGAGGATATCCTCTATGCCACGGACCCTAACACAAAGATTATCCTTCATGTCATGGACCCTATCATAGAGTTTATCCTCTATGACACAGGGATTGATACAAGTAGAGTGCTATGGACAAAATTTAGAGATGAAGAAGGAACATTGTTTTCCTCATGAGAATATTAGAATAACTAAGATTACTTTATGTTGAGTTTTTAGCTTTGGGTTACTTTTGGGCCCTACTGCATTTAGCACTTTTGGCCTAAGTTATAATAAGTGGCCTTTGGGCCTATGAATAACTAGGGTTATCTTCTATTAGACTTAAATAAATTTGAATTAAAGTTGACACTTGAGAGTGTTTTTATTAAACTTGTTGGGAGATTATTGGTTATTTAGAAATATGGGTTACTTTGAATTCCTGCGAGGTTCTTGTAAGAGGTTGGTGTTTATTGGTAATCATTAGAAAGGTCTTAGGGTTTAATATACCCTTTGATTATGCCCTTCAATTATCCTCTCTTTATCATTTTGTGTCAATCTACCTATCCTTTTATTTTCTATAGTGTTACCTTTGTTTTAGTGTTTTCCTTTATTTTTGTTTCATTTTTATTTTTAGATTTTTATCTTGTTTCATTGATGATACAAGTGAGAGTGACTCATGGATAAGATATAAAGATTAAGAGAAATATTTTGATACCCCATGAGAAGATAGAAATAATGAAGATTAATTTATGTTGAGTTTTGGGCATTGGGTCACTTCTGGGCCCAAGTTTTAATAAGTGGCCTGTGGGCTTATAAATAGCTAAGACTCTATTCTTTTAGACTTAGATGATTTTAAATGTAAGTTGACACTTGAGAGTGTTTTTTTATTAAGCTTGTTGGGAGTTTATTGGTTGTTTAGAAACATGTGTTACTTGGGATTCCATTCTTGTGAGGTCCTCATAAGAGGTTGGTGTTTATTGGTAATTGGTAAGAAGGTCTTAGGGTTTAATATATCCTTTAGTTATCCTCTCTGTATCAATTTGTATCAATCTATCAATCCTTTTATTTCTATCTTGTTACCTTTATTATAGTGTTTTCCCTAATTTTTTTCATTTCTATTTTTGTATTTTTATCTCGTATCATTTGGTATCAAAGCGGAGCTTGATTTCATTCCCACAAAGTTAATCTTGGGTTTATTTGTGTTTAAAAAATTAAAAATCTCAAAAAAATCATAATCACGTTTAGACCCTAGGTCAAATTTGTGTTTTTGATTTTGTGTTTTTATTGTGTTTCTAGTGTTATATTTGAGTTCCTAACACTATTAGAGTCTAGGTTTCAAATTTGAGCTTAATCGGAGTCATTTTGAATGAGTATCATTGTTGAGAACGTGAACATGAAGAAAGTGAAGTGGGTTCTAAAATATGGAAAATTTCATTGAGAATTTAGGCAAAATGATGTTCGAAATGAGTTTAGATCATTGAAAAGTTCTTACATCCAAAATTTCAACTCATTCCGAGCCCCTAAGAGGAAGTTGGTGTTCTTGAAGACATTCAAATCTTCAAGTTGAATCTTCATCAAAAGTTGTTGTTTGATCCTAAAGGAAGAATGAAAGTTGTTAAAAAAGTGTTTGTACTAAATCATCCTAGAAGATTCCAAGGAAAAGTACAAAGGGGGGGACCAATTAAGGGCAAAACGGCCATTACAATTGCCAAGAGGCGGCCAACCTACCCTGTAGGTGCGCCAGGTCTACCTTGGACCTGTGGCCGCAACTCAAATTAATAGGGGGACGCCCTCCTATGACTAGGGGTTGCTCGAATGCGCCCCATATGCTGCAGAAACCCTCCAAATGCACCTAAAATAGAACACCTAAAATTGAGCACAAATCAGCCCCATCGCATCCCAAAAACAATTAAACACTTCGCCAACATCAATTCAAGTTCCAAAAAAACTTCTCATCACTTCAAAAAATCAATTAAATAAGGTTCAAACCATTAATTTCATCTCTCAGTCCCACTTTTTATCTCTTTTATTCTTGATACTAATTAACAACTAAAATTTAATCTACTTGGTTGTATAATTAGTTCTTGATTCGTTCTTGTTTTGTGTCTTAATTCCTTGTGTATTTTCTTTATTTTATCTTTTTTTTTCTTGGTTTAACTCTTAAATTCAAGTTCTTAAAAGACCTTTACCTCTTAATAGAGTCATATACCAGTGTAAGCAACCAAGACCAATAAGTTGAGCTTAATTGTGAGCCAATCCAAACACTTGGATTGAGAGGATTGATTTTACTAACGTTAATCTTGTTTGTTAGTTGTGTTAAGTGTATTATTGATAGGTACCATGGCACCGGGAGATTATATCCTACCTATTTAAAGTGGGACAAACCTTGATACTCTTATGGAAGCTATAATGGGAAAACAACAGAGTGTGGATGCTATACATGAAAGGGTATCAGGCCTCTAGGAAAAGGTATCAAATATGGATGAAAGGGTGTTGACTTTGGAAGGGAACTCGAACAATTGAGGTTCTAATTTGAGAGGTCAAGCTCAAGAAACTTCCTCCATCATCTCTACTAGAACTCAACACCTAAGTGCTCCCTTGCCTACGAGTACCGACCAAACTCCATGACAAGTAGCTCGATCACTATAATTCAAACAACAATGCCCCAAAACCCCACCCAAACTCCACAAATTCTCACTCTCCCTACCAAACACCATAAAATCAAGTGCCAAATTACCATATTCCATAAGGATTAAAAACACAAGGCCTCAATCCACCCTACTACCAATCCTACCATGTATCCCAAATCCAAATACCACACTACCAAAGACCACCAAATCAGAACTACCCCTACTAAGATCCACTCAACCAATTTCTACCATACTAAATGCCACTGAACCAAGACATTGGAGTTCAAGGATAGTTTTTAGGACATTTAAATAGAGGGTATGGATATGGTGCACAAGGATATGGCCCAAGGTGGTTATAGAGGTCGTGACATAGGCCTCAATTCGATGAAGGTCACTCTTCCTAGCTTTAATGGAGGTAGTGAGCCCGATGGGTACCTCAAGAAGGAGTTGTAATATTATAGGATCTTCCAAGATAATGATTTGCCCAATGATAAGAAGACGACCTATGTCATTACTTAATTAAAGGGATATGCTTTGACTTGGTGGTAATTGACTAAGAGAACACAAGGTATCTTTCATGGAGGTTAATATCCACCATGGGATGTAATATAGGTCTTTATGAGAGCCAATTCTATTCCAAAGAGATATAGATAAGGGTTGTTTGCCAAGTTGTACAATTTGAGACAACAAAACAAGAGAGTTAAAACATTTTATGATGAATTTCAAAATCTACCCTTGAAGCTTAATTATAATGAGGCTGAAGAGAATACAAAGATCCACTTTAATGTTGGATTGAGTCAAGAAATTGCCACTCAAATATCAATACACAAGTTTTCCTAGATAGATATTCTCTTAGAGATGACTATTGATGTTGAGAGAGATATAAAGTTGGAGACAAAGGAAATTAAGTCTAAGGGGGGGAATCAAATTTCCTTCAGCTGAAGATAAGGCCGCACATTCAAGAAGATTTTCGAGAAAATAACCACTAAGAAGAGTGCTCTAAAGTATTCCCTAGAGAAGGAGGTAATCCTAATATTAAAGGTACTCAATTCCTTGAATGTCAATTATGGGGTCATCGAATGAGTGAGTTTCCAACACGAAGAACCATCATACTTTGAGAAGGTGATCTATACTACAATCAAGAATTAGAGCAAGAGAAAGGAGTTAATCATCTTAATGATAATATGAAGGTTGATATAAATCAATGTGATGGATATATCATTATTCAAAATATGCTAGCCAATAAAGTGCCAATGGAGGAGTTTTATCCTCAAGAAGGAGAGTTTAGTATTTCACTTTAATTGGCTACAACTTTTATTCTCTCTCCCACTTCTATGAACTCCCTGGAATTCCTTGATCTTGAACATGATGAACTCTTGAATTTGAGGACAAATTCTCTTTAAGAATGAGAGGTTGATACAAGTGAGAGTTCCCCATGGCCATGATTTAAAGATAAAGAGGAATATTGTGATTCCCCATGAGAAGAATGGAATAATGAAAATTACTTTATGTTAATTTTTGGGCCCAATTGTATTTAGGGTTACTTTTGGGCCCAAGTTGTAATAAGTATCCTTTGGGCCAATAAATAGTTAGGACTCTCTTATTTTATACTTAGATGAGTTTGAATGTAAGTTTACACTTTAGAGTGTTTTTATTGATCTTGTTGGGAGGTTATTAGTTGTTTAGAAACATGGATTGCTTGGGATTTCATTCTCGTGAGGTCCTCTTTAGAGATTGGTGTTTATTGGTAATCAATAGGAAGGTCTTAGGGATTAATATACCCTTCGATTGTCCTCTTTTTATGAATATGTGTCAAATTATCTATCCTTTTGTTTTCTATCTTATTACCTTTGTTATAGTGTTTTCCTTTATATTTATTTCATTTTAGTTTTGATATTTTCATCTCGAATCTAGATATCGCGGAGGCACACTGCCTCTATGGTCTAAAACTACCCTGACTCCATGCAAAAATTCCAAAACTCTCTTGAGATATCTCAACAACATATCTATACACAATTCGAGCCAAAAATTAAAGTTTCGAACACAGGAGGGACCAAAAATAAAATTCTCAAAATTTAAAGGGTGTTATATCCTCGAAATTAGATAACTTATCACTTGCTGGCCTAATTCTATGAACTATTTAACCCTGGGGTGTGGGCTACATCTGGTACCTATATAAAAAGTAATATAGCCGCAAACACATATATGTGGTCAGCACGTTAGAATGTACTGAGTATGTGAAACATTCACTAAATCATTAAAAAAGTTGTACAAATATTTAATATATGCTTTAAAGCTGAGGACATAAGCTATTTGATGAAATATGCATTTAAATTTTTGCTGTACGTAAAATTTGTAAGACGTAGTAAAATTTTCAAATCATGAGCTAAATATTTTTGTAAATTGGGAAGCTGTAGAGACATGAATACTATATGTAAATCTTAAGTTAAAGTTGAATATGATGTAAAACTGTAATGAGGATCATGTATGAATACTGGGTTTGAAATCATGGAATAGGAACTAACATAAGATCATGCATATCTAAATTAAAATGTAAAATGAACATAAATTAAGCAAATGAAAATACAAATACATTGAGCATGAATGCTAGAACATGAAATTCGAATGCAAGACCAAGCTTAAACATGTACTAAAATAATATGAATAACTAGATAACTGATATACCGAACACTTGGTCATGCAAACCTGAACTGAACAAAATCTGAATATTGAAATGGAAACTATGGGAGCTAACTACAATTGACATGCCCCAATCTAAGATAATCGGTGTCTTACCTGTGACTCCATTTGGAGGATGTTGATACCTTGCCAAGGGTACCAACACTGGCTAGTGTGGATGCACTGATATGATGTCCCAAAAGATGAGGGTGTCATGCCTCAATCGATAGGGGTCCCCTCAAAACCAATAAAGGAACCATAGGTCTAAAACTTAGGAACTGCTACTAACGACTCATGCCTCACCGACGGAGGAGCTTCCATCCCTGTGTTCACTCAATGCTAAGTATTACTCCCAACTAAATGACATCGAAGCATAAACTGGTACATACACTGATAAATAATATGCTTAAGTAATAGTATTTTGAAAATAACATTGCATGCATAATATAAAGTAATCATGAACATGTAAAATAATGTATGTCTGAATTCCAAGGTATAGGTATTTATAACCCGCCATCTCTGACTAATACAACTAAACATGATAATATTAAAAACTAAGCATAAAAGAAAATTTCATAAATAAGGACCCCAAAACATAATATATTACTAAACTGACAGAATTTATGATTATGAGTTTGGGAACAGCTTACGAGAACAACATGTACACATGGTTCAATTTCAAGGATACGTCATAATTGCAAGAAAATCTACAATTTCAAAGTAATGATATGATAAGAAATTTCATGACTAAAACTCTAAGAACCATCAAATTTCATCAATCTAACAACTTGTCATGGTTAGAGTATGGAAGAATACATGAAGTTATGAGAAAATACTATTTTGTGGTTGGATTCAAGAATTACATGAAGAAATCATGGAATTTGTGCTTTTCGTGGAACCTTAAATCAAAATAGGATCAAACTTGAGGATTTGAGAAAACTTTGGGAAAAACTCATATAACTTTATCATATGCTTTAAATCTTGACCAATACAATGTAAAACATACTTGGATTTGAGAATAGTGTGAATGATATAATATGAGCCTAACAAATCATAAAATAATATTAAAACATGCTTATAAGTGAATTTTATATCATGGGAGATTGAATTCAAGCTTGTACTGTCAATTTAATAAAACCCTTGTTTATGGAATTCATAAAATTCATGAGTAAAATCATAATTTTTGGCAAGAGGATAAAAGGAGATCCTCATTGAATTATCACATACTTGAATTTCTTGGCTTCTTGAAGGGAACTTGGATTGGGAGCCTTGGGAGTTGAATTTTGGGAAGAAACCCTAATCTCATTTCTCTTGAGTGTGGAGTGAAGAATGAACTTTTAAAATTGTCTTTTAATGTGAAAAATAGCATGTAATCAAGGTTTTCAGTGATGAAAGAGGATTTTAATATGATAAAAAGACCAAATTACCCCTAAGAAAGCCCAAAGAAAATTGTAGAATTAACAACAAGATTGAAGACTTGTCAACTAGTTGATAATTTATCAACCTAGTCATCACCCTCTACCTGGATTTGGACTCTTTTTAGTTAAGGTTGACGATTTAGTTGATATCTTATCAGCTAGTTGATAACTTATCAACCTAGTCGTGACCCTCTAGATGGACTTGGACACTTTCTAGATAAGGTTGACGACTTAGTTGATAGCTTGTCAACTAGTTAATGGCTTATCAAATTAGTCATTACATTCTATAAATAATTTAGGGTATTTTCTTGTTAAGGCTGACGACTAAGTTGATATCTCATCACTTAGTTGATATCTTGTCATCTGAAGTCATCATCTTCACATTGACAGACACTCTCAGGTAAAATGAGCATAACTTTTTACTCTGGTATAGGATTAAGGTGAATTTAGATTTGTTGGAAAGAAGAAGAAAATATCTTTCATTTGATTTATAGTAGGAAACCTGAATAATTAAATGCAAGGAGTTACAATCATTTAAAGTTGACTCTTGTAGGATCAGATACTAAAACTTAATTGATACTAGTGTTCTTAACTCGACTTTACTCTAAGTGTTTCCTATGATCATGATTCGCATCAAAAACACTTTCCATACAAGGAATGGTCATGTACTTAATTATGGCTTCACATAATCACTTTAGAGTCTTTAAACATATAATAGACAACTGAAAACTTATCTAGGAACTTGTGGGGTATTACACTATAGCTACCCTAAGTCATTTATGACTTTGTAGAACTGACAATGTTGTTACAAGATAGTTCGTTTTCTTATTATGGCCAATTCATTATTTTGAAGTAGTTATTGGTTCAAATTGTCTACAGGTTAAAAAGTTAGTTAAAAATCTCATGTGCCAATTCTAACTTTTCCAACAGCTATAAAATGCTGATTTTGGGTTGGGCAAACCTTGGTTTGGGTCTAGAGGCTCTTAGACTCATTTCGGGCTATTGGCCAGAAGTTAAGAAAAATAGTTAATAGGTATGGCACCCACTTTTCATTCAAACAGCTTTGGATGGAAATTTAAACTATGCCATTGAGTTCTAAATATCAATTTTCATACAGTAGCATACCTTGTTTATCTTTATAGGATTTTGAATGAATTTCAAAGGGTTAGCAGAGACTTGAAAAAATTCCAACTCTCAGCTAGTGCTGTGTATCGCCTATGCAACCAAATGATCTCTTAAGTGATCTGGCTCTACCCCCTGGTATCACATAATCAAGGCATGTGTCACATAAGAAAATGCCACTTAAGCAATGCCAACATTGCTTATGCGACTTGTGTTGAGACAATGAGTGTTACTTAATTGACACTTGGTCGCTTAAGCGACCCGATATCTGCTTAAGCGACTTCTGTGGGCTTGGGAAGGGTATAAATATCCTTTCTCTATTTTCACCATTCTTCATCCATTATCTAGAATATTGAGCCCTAAAATATTAGAATTGTTAGGAGAATAATTTATGGGTAATTTTGGAGCTTGGGTAAAGTTAATTTATGCGCTTCTTCTTCGAATTTGTTGTAATCTTCCAAGAATTTCTTGATTAAATTCTCCATATTTTTCTAAAATTTCTAAAATATTGATGACTTTATTGTAGAACCATTAGAGCTCAAAATTCATCCATTTTTATGGATAAATGTACCTTAAGCATAGAGGGGCATTGTTTTAGTTTTGAATTGTGCGATTTTGTAAATGAGCCCCACATGAGATTTTATGTAAGTTTTTGATCCAAAGCTTAATAGTGCAATATGGGTATCATTTTTATCATTTTGATAAGTAGATTGTGACTTTGATTACGTGGCACCTTGCTGAAGCTTCTTGGAAAGGCAATCAGTGGTTTAGCAAATTCTTTGGGCTTTTCTTTAGTGTTCAGGTAGGCTAGGTTTACCTTCTTTATAGATTGAGATTTTTTGTAGTATGATTATAATAATATGTTAGATGTGCGATGGGATTTAGGTGTTGGAGGTATGATTGATAACACATGAGTTAGTTGTATTGTTTAGGCTATCGTGAAACAGTAATTTAGGCAAAATTGACTTAGGTGATCATGTTTTAGGGAGAATTGCTACCTTAGGGATAATTTAACCTTATTCCATATCTATAAGTGAGTTTAGATACCTTAGCCTAGTTTGAGGTAGAATTTGCTTTAAATGAAATTCAGAGATTAGAAATGGGCTCCACCGGCCTGCTTTAGGTCAAGACTTGTGTTAGCTTTTGTAGACTTATTTATATATGATATACCCTTATTAGAGATTATATTTTTAATCTGAAGATATTAAATTCTTAATGATTATGCTAGTTTGGTAATTAGGAGTTGGTGGTGATACCGAGTAAAGTCTGATGGGTTATTGTTATGATTTAGTGACATGGATTATGGATATAATTTATTTGTATGTTTTATTGATATGGTGTAGTTATATGAGTTTCATTTTGATTATGGAAATTGATGATGATTTTGATACTATGAGTTTCGGTTCAAGTACGAAAAATGATGATACTATTAAGGATGTTATATTTATAGTGATAGGAGTTATAGTATGAGTCTGGCATTGAAATGTTGACAAGATATTATTATGCTTCAAATAATATTTTGGCGAAAAGGAACCCCTATCCATAAAGGCTCGAGAACACCAACCTGTGACCTTGTACGTCTTGTGCATGTAAATATGATAACAAAAGGTTTTTCCTAATATGGATATAATGCATCGATAAGACTACATCATGTAGGCAAGAACAACATTATATATACAAGACTTGGACATTAGGGCTACAACATCTAAAAGACAAGACACTACCATGCTTAACTTAACATCGGTCTACAAAGTCTCTAAAGATACATTGACTTAGTTAAGGTTAGGAGAAACCCCCTCCTTACTTTGAACTATTGTACAATACTAAAACATATGTAACAGACTCGAAAAGCCCTAAATCAATCTGGAGCTCACCAATAGCCATTGGATATCCTATACTTCCATTGAGAAGGTGTATTATCTGAAGCACATATTCTAGTAGGATAAAATGTTGGTCCCTCGTGAGGGACGTCACTACAAAAATATGTAATGCTGAAAGTAACTACACATAAACAAGTCAAAGAAATCAGATACAAGTGCATAGATAGTGTTAATAGACCACCGCTAAATATACTTGTGGTATCATGTACATTATATTATTTTCTTTATTTTACCTTTCTTACTTTATAATCCCTGTAAAACATATGATACAAACAACCAACTAATTAGTGGTAAATACAGAAATTGGTATTAACCCATGCTAGGCTTATGACCTTGAGTGCCACCCATATATAAATTGATTAGGTTTAGCCCATGCTAGGGTTTCACCCTTGATATTCCACCCATATATAAGGGTATCAAGATTGGACCATGTTAGTCTTATTCCACTCAGCTTTTACCCACGTAATTCAGATTTGGATTACTTTGTTTTTTTAGCCTTTGAGATTGTTAGTTTGGTAGTCATAACATTATTGTACCATGGAATAGCAATTTAATAGTAAGATACATATGAATAAACACTAAACACAATGACGATGAGGTAGGGATATGTTTGAACATAAATGAAATATTTAGGAGCTGAAATTAACACATGGGTATTATTTTACTCGAAGGAGAACTCTTGAAACTTGCTAGTGAAAATAGACATACTGACATGATAATTAGCATATATTGAGGTGTTTTAAGCCATTAGAGAGTGGGTACAAGGTCTTTAGCGACATTGGAGATCATGCACTACTACTATGTACTATTTGCTATAGGAGAACTTTAGAAACTTACTTTGTAATACAAGTGTTGGATTGCATGCCAAAGAATGCAAAATAAAGTATGACTTACATATGCGAAATAAAGTATGCCTTACATACCTTGATGCACAACACCAATATCAACTCGAATTAATCTCTTGTCTTTTGGATACTTATCTACAATAAAGTATGTGGTTAAACTAGTATTAGTAACTAACCAACACATTTAGGTTACTTAACTTCACCAAAATAGTAGCCATGTAGTTAGCTCATAAATTATCAAATCAAAGGGGTTGTTCTAACCCTTCACTTCTAATTATATCCGTATATCTTAAATATTCTTATAAGATCTCCCCAAAAAAACCTTGGCTTCATTACACTCTCAAAATAATATCCGAAATGGAATCTGCATTAATAATATACAAAATTAATTTTAGTGGCATACCACTACGCCCTTCTTCTATATTTCAATACAAATTAGTCTCACCTTTTCCCAACATCAACCTAGCAGTTTACAACATATAGACATCAAATAGTCCACAAAACAGCCTCGAATTTTATTTATCATAGCAGCCAAATATTGAGCATATTATCCTTTGAGTTTTTAATAACAATTCATCCATAATTCTCTAAATAAACTCGTACATAAGGAGGATAAAATAGAGTAGTCACGTTACCTTAATTTTTTGCAACTTATGCTTTTAACTTGAAATCTTCAGGAATGTAAACCTTCCTTCACACTTTAAACCAAAGAAGAAAAGAGAAGTCTCTTAATAACAAAGAAAAGTGGGCATTTGCCCTATTTTATGTTCTGCCCTAGACTTATAATTAAGTATGAATGACATGTTTTCCTAATCTTCCATGAGAGAATAAAGACAAACCATAAGTGTTTTTACTAATATTAGAGGGTTTCTTCAAGAACCCAAGATGGAAAACT
The DNA here is from genome assembly GCF_002878395.1 of Capsicum annuum. Classification (NCBI taxonomy): domain Eukaryota; kingdom Viridiplantae; phylum Streptophyta; class Magnoliopsida; order Solanales; family Solanaceae; genus Capsicum; species Capsicum annuum. Next base: position 119,085,829 of record NC_061113.1, on the reverse strand, counting down.
AGGGCTTCTCTTTGCTATTCCAGAGAAAAGTAGAGAGAACATATGAAATATGATAATTTTTGACTTAGAAATGAAGGAAATGTCTAGAAAATTGGATTTATAAAGGCCCTTTATAGGTTATCCCTTTAGCTGTATTTTGGAACTAAAATTGGTCTAATTGTCACAAATAGGTGATGCACCTACTTATGAAGTTTAAGCTGCTCAAAGGCCAAAGTAGGTGATGCACCTACTTGCTCGACTCCTTGTCCGACTTAATTAAATTGGGCCTTGGCAGATTTGAGTGTTGGGCCTTTCTCCATTTTCTTTTTGTTTTACTTAATTTGGGCCTAAATAAGATCATTAATATTGATCCCATATCTGATCCATATCCAAGTTCATTAACTTGGTCCATATAGCTCAAGTAGGTTAATAATGTACTATCTTAATTAAGTCAAGTAAGCACCATAATTTTATTTCAATTCTTTATTCCTTTAATCTAACATAAAACTTGTATACACTTGGTCTCTTTAAGATTTTGATTCAAATACCAGCTTTCGATTCAAAGTTAAATAGTTGTTTCAATGTTAACTTGGCTACGTCATTATTTTAGCTTACTATTGCAAGTTAAAGGGGTCCAAGACTTAGAAAATTTCACTAAGTTTTAAGTATTAGTCTTCTGCAAAACCCCTTAAACTTTGATGATTTTATTTTTGACCTTCCCAACCTCGGAACATTAGTTTCTAAGTTGATTCATCATTAGGGTTGTCGATAGTTCATCTCGGGTGAGTTTTAAATTTTTTGGATGAGGTTTTAGACCTATTTGGATGGTCAAATTAATGAGGCTCTATAATATGGCCATGGAGCATTGAATAAAGCAGTTTTAGGGGCTTCGCGCTCTGCTACATATCGCGTTAATAGAGCACCATGGTGCGAGGCATTTCTCATCGGTTGGTCCATCTTAGTTTAATGATTTTTGGGTCTAGGAGGGTATTTCAGTCATTTCCCTCGACCGAATCCAGCCATAAAATGAGATTTATAGTCCTAAAGCATTATTTGTCATCTTTTACACAAAATTCTCTCAAAAGAAAAAAACACTCTCATAAGAACAAACCCTAGCCTCTTCAAAATTCAAGCTCAAGCTTCAAGAAATTACCAATAACTTTCACTAATTCATCAACTACAGTATGTATGATGTTCATCCATGGGCCCTTTTCACCCATGGAGTCCAAGAATCCATTTTTAAGTTAAAGTCATGTTTTTTATATGTTATTATGAGTTATTTTCATGAAACTAATATGAATTTTGATTACAAATCTTGTTTACTATGTGTTTTAATTGGAAGTTATCCTTGACATGTTTAAATGATGATGTTTGAATGTTAAATCGTAAATCCATGATTTTAGTATTTCAGTTATTTTAGTATCATATGTTTTAACTGTTCTCATGCTTAAGCCTATGAATTTCAAGTGCTTGATGAAATACCTAAGTGATTGAGTTTTGAAAAATGACTACTTATGATATTTTTGAAGTTTTAGTATGTTTCTACTGTTATTGTTATCGAGTCTTGGGGGATATTAATATCCAAAATTTAGATGATTTCCTTATTTTCACTATCTTTAGAATTATTTCAGTTATACCATGATAAAAATCATTCAGTCAGTTACTTGGGTCAGTTGTGAGTTCAATTAATCTCAGTTCAATCTAGTAATCTATGTCTTTCAATTAGGAGTATAAAATTAGAACCAAGTGAAAGTAGGGATGGTGTCTCCCTTTTTAGTAGGAATAAGACACTTATCTTCCCTGTCAGTAGGCATGACACATTAGTGTAGTCCCTAGGTTCCAAAACTATGGTGCCACCGTAGACTTTTAAGGGTCCCCCATCAGTTAGGCATGACATCCTCATCTTTTGGGATATAAGATTAGTGGATCCACATAGCCAATGTTAGTACTCCTGGTATGGTACTGACACCTTTCAAGCTGGGGTTACAGGTTAGACCCTGATAGTATATTGGGGCATGTCAGTTATAGCTAGCTTCCACAATCTCAATTTAGTATTCAATATAGAGTTCAGATTTAAGTTTTCTTGATCATTGCATATCGTTATCAGTTATTAAGTATTAGTATTTCATTACTTTAGTTTACAGACAATATCAGAATCATGTTTTATGCATGGTCATGCATTCTCAGATTTTACAGCTTTTATGTATTCATACTCAGTTATCTCATGATATTCAGTCAGTTATTATCTCATGCATATAACTCATGCTTTTCATCCTAACCTTATCTTATATACAAGTACATTCAAAGTACTGATCGCATACTTATTTCTTGTGCTATGATGTCTTATATCATAGGTTTGGATACTCGGGTTCTCGACCGTACTTAGACCTTCCAGAGCATTGGCAGTAGTAGCAGTGGTGAGTCCTCATATATCAAGGAACATTTATGTTTATTTTAGTATTTTAGCTCAGTAGTCGATTGGAGTTAGTTGGGGCTTGTCCGATCAACTCTTCAGTCAGTTAGAGGCTTTTCAGAATATTTCAGACTGTTAGTCAATTTATTAATTGTTATTGTCAGTCTTCTCAATGTTGTTTTTGGACACTTTTAAAAATATGTTTTTAATTAAATGTTTCAGTATTCAAAACCTTATGGCATTTTTAGTTAATTTCTACACATGTTATTTAGTTATCTATTTTATTTAGTGCTCACAACATGCACCAGCTCATGGGTTAGCTTGTGATCTGTCAGGACTGTGGGCCCCATGTGGTGTCCAGGGTGTATTTTTGGGGTGTTGCAAACTTGGTATCATAGCCTTAGCTTCTAAAGTGTCCTAGGGAGTCTGAATGTTGCATTGAGTAGAGTCTTATGCATGGGTATGAAGCATGCCACACTTATAGTTAGGAGCCTACAAGACATTTTTGAAAAAGTTTCCCTTTTTAACTATTCATATAGTGCGAATGAGCATGATATCTATTTATAATCTTTTTATAATTTGATCTTTTTATCATTTATAGAACATGCCTCCTAGAAAGACTAAAGGTAGAAGAAATGGGAATCAGCCCGCACCTCCGTCCATTCAGGAAGGTCCCCTAAATAAGCATGTCTCTAATTATAAGTTCAGAGATACATTTACTACTCTAGCTCACTCTATAACAGTTTAGAATAATCAGCAGGCTGCTATCCTTGCTATTTCAGTGCCTAATATAGCTGTAGATAAGATTCAGGACTTCACTTAAATGAATCCTCCTTTGTTTTTGGGATCCATGTCTGTTGAGGATCAATAGGAGTTCTTTGACATAGTTCAAAGGTGACAGACTTTATGTGTTTTACTTCTAGTAAGAGTGCAGAGTTGGCTACTTACCAGTTGCAGAATGTAGCTCATACCTGGTACAAGTAGTGGAAGGGGGATAGAGGCATAGATGTAATGCCTATAGAGTAGAAGGAGTTTGCTAAAACCTATTTAGGTAGATTCTTTCCTTTGGAGTTGAGAAAAGCTAAGGTGATAGAGTTTATTAATTTAAAGCAGGGTAGTATGAGTGTAAAGGAGTATTCACTTAAGTTTATTTAGTTGGCGATGTATGCTCCTCATGTGGTGTCTGATAACAGGTCTAGAATGAGTAAGTTTGTGTTTGGTGTATCTGATAGTGTGGTCAAGGAGTGTAGGACCACAGTCCCATCTCCATCTTTGGCTATTGCTCCATTGCCAAGGTTAAAAAATGATAATCAGGACAAGGCATCAAGCTCTATGACTTAGGGTAGTGTGAATAGTGGTCAGACGACTACACTTTTCTAGAAGTGTGGTAGAAATCATCAAAGTGTGTAGGGATAGAAGTGATGTGTGTTTTAGATATGACAAACTAGGCCACAAGATAGGAGAGTATCCAATAAGTATGTGGAAAGGTAGGAATGATAGCCACCAGCATCAGGCTAAATCTTAAATGGCACCAGCAGGTCGCCCAACTCAGTAGAGAGCCACTTTCAGTGCCACCAGCGGTCAATGCCAGAATAGATTGTATGCCCTCCATTCCTTTCATGATCTAGAATGTTCTCCTGATATGGTTACTGGCATGTTGCAGGTCTTTTATTTACTTGTTTATACTTTTTTATATCTTGGGGATTCACTCTCTTTTGTAACCCCTTATATAACCTGAAACCTTGGAGTCTATCCTGAAACCTTAGCAGAACTCTTCTCATTGTCTACCCGAGTAGGTGTCTCAATTGTAGCCAAGCAGGTATACAGGAATTGTCTGGTCACAATATCCTAGAAAGTCATTTTAATTGATCTTATGGAGTTAGAGATGACTGATTTTGATGTCATTATCATCATGGATCGGCTCCACTCATTCTATGCTTCAGTTGACTATAAAAATAAAGTCCTTCATTTTCTATTTCTAGATAAACCATTTATTAAATGAAAGGGTAGTACTTCAGCACTTAGGGGTCAGCTTTTTTCATACCTTAGAAAGAGAAAAATGATATCCAAGGGGGTCATTACCATCTTGTTGAGTTAAAGACACTAATTCTAAGACTCCTAATGTAACACCCTGTACTTCTACCTAGCTTAAATTCGTCCCAAAAATTTCAAAGACTTACTTTAAAGATGAATACACTTTGATAAATATGGTAATTTCAATATTTTGAATTTTAATTGGGTGGGAAATTGAATAAGAATTTCATCGATACCAAATTCTCCCAAATTCGACACCCGATTAAAGAGTTACAGCCATTTTAGTAAGAGAGTGTACCACTTGAGCCACGAGCGCATCGCGGAGCCAGCCAAAATGGCAATTGTCAAAAACTAGTGAGAATCCGTGATATTGGTGCTTCATGCCAAGTATCAATTTTAGAATTGTCCTTTTCCAGTATTCCAATGCGATACCACCGCATTGCGATGAAATTCCAAGTCACGTCTAAAGGTGGCAATGTGATTGTACCACGTCGCGCTACCATGCAATTTCCCAGTCGTCATTTTCCAGTGGCCTATCATGATAGTGGCGCATCACACCAGGGGTCCAAATCTAGAAAATTTCACAAAAAATTAAAGTACTGCCTTGTAATGCCTCAATTTCTGAATCAGAATGCTACATGTGCTCATGACCCCGAGGGACAACCAACTAACCTATGACTAATATCTATAACTATACACTGCATATATAACATAATAATGTGGAAAACATGAATATGTAGGCCATAAGGTTCAATTGAATAAAGAATCTATCAAAACATAATATCCATATGGGTGAGAGATACCCAAAATAGCTGAAAACTGAAAAAATCTAAACATAAGTCTAAATACTGAATCTGAAAGCCTCTATGTACTATCTGAATAAGGAGTTGAGGGAATATGTCTCCAACTAACTCCGTAAAATGATAATTAGCTAAAATAATAATGAATAAATCAAATCATATTGTTCTCAAATAAAGAGGACTCACTAAAACTCTGCTGGTCTGGGACTCGTGCCTCTGATCCTATGGTGTAACATGAAAACAAAGCACCATAGTGCAAATGCATCAGTACAACTGTAGTACTGAGTATACGAATGAGGTAGGCTAACGCGAAGGGTTTATATGCATGAATAGTACTACTGACTAACTGATATGAACGTAAGAGTACAAACATACATACATAGTAACATATATCGTGAGTACGTAATGGTTAAATCTATACGCTCACACATGGATGGAACCGTAGTTCTGATAACATGGATGACTATATTTGACAGCCTTGAATCTAGTTGAACTCTCTGAGTTTCGTGCTATAACTGAATTTGACCGTATCTAATAGTCCTGGTATACTGATATCTGAAGAATTGTCTGAGTTCTTTACTAATACTGATACTAAAACTATGGGAGGTAGTTATGAGTTACCCTTATCTGGCAGGTACTCAAAGTGAGAATGGTAGGACCCTAAACTAACAGGTTATTCCACCTCATCAACCCTAATCTGACAGGCTAAGATGTCTCAACCTATGCTGGCTACGTAGTTCTGGAACACAAGGAGGACTACTAAGAAACACACCCTAAAATGGTTGGTGAGTTCCCATCCTTGGTTTCACTCGGTGCTAACTTCTACTCCCATCTGAAGAGACTAAACATGATTCAACTGACTGTACAAGGACAGATTAACTGACTTCCATTGACTGACGGAGTGGTACTATTATCTGAGAGTTAACTGAGATCATGAGATTTTTGAGGTTTCCTGAGTCACATGACTGACTGAGTTCTATAGATTATAGCTTGACTGAGATTATCCTGACAACATGACATGGTCCTAGTCACATAGCTATATTTTTTGGCTACGAATACCCCCAAGACTCGATAGAAGGAAACTGACACATATGACATGACTTGATCACAAGATTTGAGTCCACAATTCATAACATTAGAAGTAGGGGATATCATATTTCATATAGTTATTCAACATCTTAAACATTGTAGGGAATGCATGGATATATTTCGTGTTCATATTGTGTATCTCCATTATCTTGCATGCTTCATACCACCATAATAGCAACACATGAAAAGCATGGAATTCATATTGAAGCATATAGCTAACATGAACTTTTCATTTAGACATCATAGAACCATACATACATACACTTCTAGCATCCTAAGCATTTTATCAAACACCCTGCATCCATTCTTTAAGGCATAGGTGGGTTTCATACTTGCACTATATTAAACCACCTAAAGATCATGGTTTTCAATTAACAAACATATATATTTCATGAAAAAACCTTTAGACATCACAATGAAACTTAAATAACAATCATCAACATGTACATACTCATATCACCACAAAAGGTTTACAAAATAATATTTAAAACATGGTTCTTGAGCTCTATAAACGGATTGGATCCATAGATGAACACTACGCATACCTTAGTGATTGAATCTTGAAAGAGATCTAATGTTTTTGAAGGTTCTTGAAGAATTCCTTAGGCTTGCCCTTGATTTTTCTTGACTAGGGTTTAACCCCTTTGGGAAAAATGCTCTTGTTCCTGAGGAGATTATCTTAAGAGGAAACCCTAATCTTATGGTTGAAAGTGTAAGAGAGGGTTTTTAAGATGTTTTAACTAAGAGAATGGAAGATAATACATTCATTGAGGGTTATAAGTCATGGGAAGTGAATGGAAAAGACCAAAATACCTTTATGAAATAAATTCCCAGTTGCTGAAAATAATAGGTGACGACATTTGTGACATGGCGTCAAAAATGTTGTAAGCCATCAAAAATGTCGTCACACAGAAGCTGAATTCTACCTAAGGCTGATGATATTTGTGAAATGGCGTCAAAAATATGGTAATCCATCAAAAATGTCATCACACAGAAGCTGGATTCTGCCTAAGGATGACGACATTTGTGACATGGCGTCAAAAATGTGGTAAGCCGTTAAAAATGTCGTCACACAGAATCTAGATTCTGCCTATGACTAACGACATTTTTGACATGGTGCCTAGGATCTAGTTTCTGCGTAAGGCTGATGACCTTCGTGATAGGGCATCACAAGTGTGGTAAGCTACCACACATGTCGTCACTTGTTTCCAACCTGACAAGCCGGAGTAAAATAAGAATAACTCTTTGCTCCGTTATCGGATTTAGGCAAAATTGGTATCATTGGAAATATAATTCAATTATATATCTGTTGATAGGTTATAAGCTAAAAAATCCAAGTATAATGAGAGATATGCTCATTTGAAGTTGACTATACCAATATCCTTCTCAAGGATTCAATCGGTAAGGAATATTTTGATTCATCTGATAGATGGGAGTTATTTGAAGCCTTAATATGCATCTAACTTACTCATAAAACTATAAAATAACCATGATGTACTATGCATGAGCTTGGTACATGGCTCTAATATTGGTTTGGATTTTTTTCTAGGTATTACAATATCTCCCCCTTGGAAACATTCGTCCCCGAATGATGACTGCTTGAGAGGGGAGAAAAGATAAAACGATGCATACACTGATAATACTCAACTGGCACATGATTTTAGGATTGAATTTAATTCTAGACTGAATATAGCTCAACTGAACATGCATATCTGATGCATGACTAATAAGCTTAACTTATGAATGCATGATAAGCTGTGCACTGATACATGATACCAATTCTTTACTGGAATTTTGAACATGTAACTGAATAAGCTTAAGGAAAAAGGTTACCTTGAGCTAAGTTTGAATTAGCAGAGAAAATATGAAGGTACTTGGTTCGCATGTCTGCTTCTACTTCCCAAGTAGCTCCCTCCATGGACTGATTCCACCAAAGAACCTTGACTAGAGGGACTTCTTTGTTCCTCAGCCTACGAGTCTGATAGTCGAGGATTTTGACTAGAATCTCTTCATAAGAGAGGCTATTCTGAATGTCATCACTTTGAATAAGGAATAAAACTGCTGGGTCACCTATGCACTTCTTGAGCAAAGAGACATGGAAGACTGGATGAACTGAGGCTAGATCTGAAGTCAATTCAAGCTCATAGGCTACCTTGACTAAGCGACTAAGAATCCTGAAGGGACCGACATATCGAGGACTGAGCTTTCCCTTCTTTCCAAATCTCTTTACTCCCTTAATGGGAGAGATCTTGAGATAGACATAGTCATCGACCTCGAATTCGAGATCCATTCTATGAACATCTGCATAAGACTTCTGTCGGCTCTGAGCAGCCCAGAGTCTTTTTATGATCAACTGAACTTTCTCTAAGGCATCGAATACTAAGTCAGGCCCTATAAATGTGATCTCACTTACATCAAACCAACCGATCGAAGACCTACATCTCCTACCATAGAGAGCTTCAAATGGAGCCATCTGAATACTTGAGTGATAGTTGTTGTTGTATGCAAACTCAATTAAAGGAAAGTGGTCATCCCAGCTTTCCTTAAAATCAATTGCACACGCCCTTAGCATATCTTATAGATTCTCAATGGTCCTTTTTTATTGACCATTTGTCTGAGGATGAAACGTTGTACTGAGATAAACTTAGGTACCAAGACCTTTTTAGAACTCTTTCTAGAAGTGAGAGGTGAATTGGGTACCTCTGTCTGAGATGATAGATAGTGGAACACCGTGTAATCTGAACAACTCCCTGATATAGAGTTGGGCATAATCCTTGGCTGAGTAAGAGGTATGAACTAGAAGGAAATAAGCTGACTTGGTCATTCTATCTACAATGACCCAAACTGAATCATGCTGATGATGTGTTCTAGGCAAACCCGTCACGAAGTCCATGTTCACTTCTTCCCACTTCCAAGTAGGAATATTGAATTCCTGCATGGAACCACTAGGTTTCTGATGCTCTATCTTAACCTACTGATATGTAGACCACTTAGCCACAAACTCTGCAACAACCCTCTTCATCCCACTCCACCAATAGATATCCCATAAGTCGTGGTACATCTTAGTGGCCCCTAGATGAATAGAGTATCGCACACCATACGCTTCTAGAAGAATTCGCTGCCTCAAGTCATCTACACTGAGAACACACAGACGACCCTAACAATGAAGAACACCATCTCCCCTTTGGGAGAAAACCTCTACTTCCTGACTCTGAACTGACTCTTTTAGGTTTACAAGGCTAGGATCCCTGTCTTGCTTCTCTTTCACCTCAAAACCTAGAGATGACTCTGAACTACTATGAACACATACACCACCCTCTGAAGAGTCAACTAAGATAACGCCTAGTCTGGTAAGCTGATGAATCTCCTGAGCTAATTTCTTCTTACTATCCTCAACATGGGAAACACTACCCATGGATAGTCTACTGAGTCTGTCGGCCACTACATTGGCCTTACCCAGATGATAAAGGACATTCATGTCATAATCCTTCAAGAGATCAAACTACCTTATCTGACGAAGATTGAGATCATTTTGGGAAAAGACATAATGAAGGCTCTTATGATCTGTAAAGACGTCTACATGAACACTGTATAGATAATGCCTCCAAATCTTTAAGGCAAAGACAACTGCTGCTAACTTAAGTTCATGAGTAAGATAATTCTTATCATGGGGCTTTAACTGTCTGGAGACATAGGTTATGACTCTACCATGCTGTATGACGACACAACCTAAACCTACTATGGATGCATCACAATATACTACGAATCCATCAAAACCATCAGGCAGTGCTAAAATTAGAGCTGAGGTGAGTCGAGTCTTCAACTCCTGAAAACTCTTCTCGCAAGGTTCTTTCCACTAAAACTTGACCTTCTTCTGAGTCAATCTGGACATAGGAGATGCAATAGAAGAAAATCCCTCGACAAACCATCGGTAATAGCAAGCCAAACCCAAGAAACTCGTGATATCTGATGGAGAGACAAGGCAAGGCCAATTTTTTACTGCTTTGGTTCTCTGAGGATCTACTCTAATTCCATCATCGGAAATAATGTGGTCAAGGAATGCTACTAATCTTAGCCAAAATTTGTACTTACTGAACTTGGCGAATAACTGTTGATCCCTGAGAGTTTGAAGAACAATTATGAGATGGTCTGAATGAACACGCTCTGTGCAAGAATAGACCAGAATATCATCTACAAAGACTATGACGAATGTGTACAAGTATTGCTTGAACACCCGGTTCATCAAGTCCATGAAAGCTGCAGGGGCATTGGTAAGACCAAAGGACATGACTAGAAATTCAAAGTGAACATACCGAGTACGAAAAGCTATATTCGGAATGTTACATTCTCTAATTTTGAGCTAATGATAGCCTGATCTGAGGTCTATCTTGTAGAAATAACTAGCACCCTGAAGTTGGTCAAACAAGTCGTCTATCCTAGGTAACGAATACCTGTTCTTGACCGTGACTTTGTTGAGCTGACGGTAATTAATACACATCTAAGAGAACCGTCTTTCTTACACACAAATAAGATTGGCAAACCCCATAGGAATACACCTGTCCTAATGCATCCCTTATCTAAGAGATCCTTTAACTGATCTTTCAGTTTCTTGAGTTCTGCTGGTGCCAATCTGTATGGTGGAATAGAAATAGGCTGAGTATCTGGGAGAAGGTCTATGACAAAGTCTATTTCCCTTTTGGGAGAAATGCCTAAAAGATCTTCGGGAAAGATGTCTGAATATTCATTAACTACTAGGACTGATTCAAGACTGGGAGATTCGGAACTGGAATCCTTAACATGTACGAGATAATACATACACCCCTTAGAAATCATTTTCCTTGCCCAAAGGTAGGAAATAAGATGACCCCTGAAAGATGAAGTGCTACCCTTTCACTCTAGGACGGGCTCATTTGAGAACTGAAACTGAACTATCCTATTTTTGCAGTCGACTATGGCATAACAGGAATGAAGCCAATCCATACCGAGAATAATATCAAAATCAATCATCTCTAACTTGACTAAACCTACTTACATAGAGTTATAATGTTTTACCCACTGGGGTAGAGACTGAAATAACATTAAAATATCATAATCGGGCAGTTTTTGTATACCCGCCAAGCAATGATCTTTTTACCCACTGAGGTAAAGACTGAAAACGGCTCTGCTAAAATTTTGGGACTGATTCCAAAATTGCCTGCTATGTATGGAGTGACAAAAGACAAGGATGCACCTAGGTCTAGCAAAGCATAAATATGAACATGGAAAATTTGTAACGTACCAGTAATGACATCAGGAGAATTTTCCTGATTCTGTCAGGTCTTAAAAACATAGAGTCTATTTGGGCGTTGCCCACTAATAGCACTGGAAGTGGCACCCTATACCCCAGTCTTTCCATGATCCTGAAAGTTCTCCTGATATAGTTATGGGTACATTATGACTCTTTCATCTTTATGTTTATGCTTAGTTTGATTTTGAGGCTTCTCTTCTTTTGTAACCCTTATATAGCTGTCGACTCGATATCAGACCTAAAATATTAGCAGAACCCTCCTCAGTGACTACCTCAGACGCTAGAAGTAAGGTGGTGACAATTTAGTTCTGGGTTTATTAGTGATCTGCAGATTTAGAGTAATGTCCTTAAGCTAAGGGATATAGTAGAAAAAGTAACCAAGTCAGGATTTTATATTTTAGTAATGATGTCAGTAATGTCAATACTCATGCCTTACATGCCAGTTCTATTATCACAGATCATATTCGTACACATTATCAAAAATCATACATGCTTACAGTCCCAAGTATAAGGAGTCCCAATTCACTTAGTACTCAGTTACAGTAATGTCTCAGTAACAATCTCAGTCACATTCTTAGCCCAGTAATTAGATCAGTACTTCCATTTATAAACTATTTTAGAGTCATGTTATATGCTTAGTCTTGCATTCTTAAATAATATTATTCTCACAAATTGATTCTCAATTATCTCTTGTTACCTAGTTCGTCTCTTTCTCAAATTTATAATACTATACAGCTTCAGACCAGTTATTTATGCTAATTATTGTTCAGTCTTACATACCCAATATTAAACTATCAACTATTCAAGTTAATCAGGTAATTTAGTATGTCTAAGCATTCGTGCTCAATGCCCATATAAATATTTTCTGTAGTCGCAAATGAAGTTTTATATAGAAGTATAGTGTATTGTTGAGAGGGTATTCAAGGGATATGTCTAAGTTTGAAAATTTGTAGTTACAGTGAATAAGGCTTAGTCACTCTATTTAAGATGATGTTTCGTAGGCCTCACCTATTGTTATGGAATTTTTGCCAAGTTGGGAGCTCAACCCGGTTTATATATCATTCCTCAGTTTTAAATCCCAGATATTTAGTCATAAATTAGTTCGTGAGTGCCTCATGCATCATCTCATGCTTTTCCTCAGTACCTCATTCGAGTCAGCATTCTCGAGGGATATAACATCACAAGAGGGAGATGCACTATAACCCCCGAGCTATCATGATCTAAACCTTCTAATTTCAGCCGTAAACTTTGTGCTCAAGGGCTTAGTTTAGTTCATGATGTTCAGTTCATGTATGACATTTCAAACTCATTCATGTTCTCATGTTCCCATTCATACTTGTTCAGTAAATGATCTTAGGCTTATCAATGTTCTCAGATCAAGGTAATAGTTTTCCTTAGATCTACTCAGTTTCATGTTTAATTACAGCTATAATCTTAGTATTAGTTATCATTGCATATTCATTCACACATTAATTAATCAATTCAGTCATGTTTTCTATGATCAGATGTGCATGTCCAATGTATAAACTCAGTATATCAGCAGTCCTCAGCTTAATCTGTCTTATTCAAGGACGAATATTGTAACACCCTGTACTTTTACCTAGCTTAAATTTGTCCAAAAAATATCATAGACATACCTTAAATATGAATAAACTTTTATACATTTGGAAGTATCAATATTTTGCCTTTTCATTATGTGGAAAATTGAATAAGCTTTCCATTGATACCAAATTTGACCAATCTGACACCCGGGCAAAGATTTAGAGATATTTTAGCAAGAGAGTGTACCACCTAAGCCATCAGCACCTCGCGGATCCATCCAAAATAGAAAATGTCAAAAACCAGTGAGACACCATGATATTGGTGCTTCGCGCCAAGACTCAATTTCAGAATTATTCTTTTCCAATGTTCCAATGTGATACCACCACATTGTGGTGAACTTCCAGGTCGCGTCCATGGTGGCGACGTAATTGTACCACATTGTTCAACCATGTAATTTCCCAGTCGTTATTTTCCAGTGGCGCATCACGCAAGGGGTCTGGATCATGAAAATTTTATGAAAAATTAAAGTTGCGCCCAGGGTTAAAACTAGTTTCCCATGTTTTTATTACGTCCAGATATGGGATTTAAGCCCTAAAATTGTTTAAAGCCTTCATTATTTACTTTCCCCCCTAAATCAAAAGGTATTTCTCTCTCAAGAAAATAAACCCTAGATCAAGAATGAAGGTCAATCCTCAAGAATCTATCCAAGAACCATCAAGAACTCTTCTTCTCAGGTATGTTAGGTGTTCATCTATGGGTTCCTTTCAACCATAGAGTCCATGAATCCCTTTTCTAAACATAAGAGATCTCAGATATATGATTTTCATGTTTGAATTAGATTGAATTCATGTTCATAATAGTAGTTGGGTTTCAATCCATGATTTAAGTACAAGTTTTATGAAATTAAATAGCACGCATGATGAATATGTGATTATCATGATAAATCCTTGAATTTACTAAGTGTTTAATGTGTCTATGATGTTAATTGGGTTTTAATCCATGATTATTATATGATTCATGAAATTAGATTAGTATTTTTACATTGAATAATATGAATTATATGCTAAACCCTCGAAATTGTAATTTGTGCATTGTAGTTGCCATGTTTATATGTCATCCATGATTATATGCATGAAGTTATTCTCCCCAAGTGTTTGATAGAATTTCCATATGAATAAAGTGATGCAATTAATGCTGAAAATTCTCCCTTGGAGTTCTGATCAAACTAATGCTGTCATTAAAGTAAAGGAATTAGTCAGGAACCTTCCCTGCCTAGGAATTCCTAATCCCGAAGCCTTTATGATTATTGAAACAGATGCTTCGGATATTGGTTATGGAGGTATATTGAAACAAAAGGAGAATACTAGCTCTTCTGAACAGTTAGTCAGATTTACGTCTGGAATATGGAATTCATCTCAAAAGAATTACAGCACAGTTAAAAAGGAGGTTTTATCTATAGTGCTATGTATCACCAAATTTCAAGATGATCTTATTAATAAAGAATTTTTACTAAGAGTAGATTGCAAATCTGCTAAAGAGATTTTACAAAAGAATGTTAAAAATTTGGTTTCGAAACAAATATTTGCTAGATGGGAAGCTCTCCTATCTAGCTTTGATTTTCAAATTGAATTTATCAAAGGAGAAAATAACTCCCTTCCCGATTTTCTAACAAGAGAATTCTTACAGGGCCAAAATGAGACCCACCACACTGGGGAAAATCCCAGTAGGCAGCAAACCAGAACAAACCAAGATGGCTAGACCATTTGATCTCCCGTCAGTTTCAACAAATCCCCTAAGACCATCAGTCCCTCAGAGGCCTACACTAAAATCGGAACTTCAATCACGTTCCAAAACAAATATGCAGCTTTGGCAGAATTTCCAAAGCTCCCTCCACCAATGCCGTCCAAATTGGTAGATTTAAAGACTAATAAGCCTTTTGATAAAGGGCAATCATCAAGTTCATCTATTCAGTCCAAACAGAGTTACGTTATGAAGGCTCCTGAAACCTTTGCACAAGCTGTAGACCCCACAGTGGTTAAACCAATACCAACTCCTCCCATCAAGGAAGAATTCAAATTCATTACCACTCAGGTAATGCCAATTATTGCCTTAGATAAGGAATATGAAGGATATCCATTAGATCAACAAATCAAGCCGGTCTACAATGATAAAAATTTCGTGGATACTGAGAACCCACTCAAAACAAGAAGATATTATGACGCCATCCTTGTAGATACTGATTCTATTGAGGTCGAGCATTCTATGAATAAGCGGAATCTGGAATATATTGATTATTCTAGACTCACCATTAAAAGAGTATTAACTCCTTTCAACTGGTTCGCAGATTTCCTTTCTAATGAATCCCAACCATCATATTAAGAATACTGTTAACCTTTTTTCTCAAGCAACCCAGATTGCTAATATTGAAAATGATCTTCAAAACTAGAGTATTCCAGAAGAACCTTTTAAAACGATTTATCAAATCGGTAAATTTAGTTTTTTAAAAAAGCATAACATTAAGACCTCTGAGTCTACAGTCGCCATTAATAATTCTTTGG
>NC_061113.1:119013248-119070027 GCF_002878395.1 Capsicum annuum | reverse complement strand
TACACTCCACTGAAGTCACACCAACCTTCTCCCGGATAGTCTCATTCCGAACTCTATCCCCTCGGGTCAGTCCACACATCAACTCTATACCCTTATCTATAAGGAAACAGAAAAAAGAGAAATGAAAAAAAGTAAATTACTCATCAAATAAAATGTGACTGATATCTTTTGGCTGGTCCTAAGACCTTTGAGTGTATATTCTTGCTCATGATGGCAGTTGAGATTGTTTCAAGTCCCAATGATACTTTATTCTTGTATGTTTTCATATGCTTTTATTTCTTTGATTTCATTCCATATGTAGTATGTTGTTTTGAAGTTTGAAAATAATATGCTCTGCTACGCTGTTTCGTGCAGACAGTTCATATTCAAACATTCCAACGACATCTTATGACCTACCTGATGGGCAGTAAGTGTTGTAGTCTTCCTCTGTTTCCATTTGAGAATGAGTGATTCAGTTTCTTTGAAATATTTGGCTGAAGATCTAAATGGAAAAATTGGAAAGAGTTTCACTTCGTAGTTCTTTATATTACTCTCTCTTGGTATAACTAGAAGCCTTATGTTAGTAGTTTTTCTGTCCAAGATTATTAGGCTTCAGCTGTTCAGACTTCAGAGTTACAGATCTGTACTATTTTGATTAATCTATGCCTTCTCAAAAACATACAGACCACCTTCTTTAATTGGGGAAGTCCATCATATGCCTTCCATTTTTTGTTGCATGATGACACAGGAAGATAGAAGTTGGAGCAGATAGATTCAAGATTCCTGATATTATATTCAATCCATCATTGGTTCAGGTTGGTGCTGCTTTAGTTGTCCAATTTTGGGTTTCTTGTTCAGTTTGCTTATCTTATGCGAGTCATGGATGGATATGAACTGTTGTTTGTGCACAATTTCATCGTGTTCTGTGCATGATTCTGTAATTGTAGGGTTATTCTAAGATGTTGTATCTGTACTGCTTCTTGCTTTGCCTCCCCTCTGTTGTATTTGTCGCCTTTTATTTTGATCCTTCGGAAGTGGGGTCTGCTTATAGCTGAAGCACTCATTGGTATTATCTGAAAACTTGGTTCTTTGCATTGCAATGGACGAGAACTATATTTTAAGAATTATTTTGTAAGTAAATGAGGATTATGGACCTCACTGTGCTGATTTACATACCTCCAGTATGGTTCACACAATTTGGTTCAGCATTATCTTTTTAAAGTAGATTTCCTTGCATTTCAAAGGTTCACTGACAAGTTCCATTACATTCTCAAGAAAAAAAAAAGGTTCACTGACAAGTTTATAATATTCAGGTCACATGGGTGACACTTTATTGTGCCTACGACCTCGACCTTGAAATTCAGATTTAGTTGTTCAATTGCCAAATATATAGATATCAATCTATAATGACTTTCAATAAAGTATTTCTTTTGTGCTCTTTTCTGTATATTATCATATGTTTTCAAATGCAGTACAGAATGTTCTGTTGACTTAAAAATAACTGTTATATGGAGAATCTGTCCTTTTGCCGTCTCAAGCTAGTTCCTTCAGATTCTTCATTTATCTAGTCTTTACTTTGGTATTTTCCTTACTGTTGTGTGTCACAGACTATCCCCGGGATGGAAAGTTTTGCTGAGACTGCTGCTTCTCTTCGTGGTCTACCACAAATGGTTGGTCCTTTCTCTCTCGAATTTGCTCATATAGATAAAATTTGGTTAAGAAGGGGTCCTAATGTTCTTCTTTCGCATTCCTTTTGCTGTTTCGATTAATAATTTACTGGCGAGGGCAATATGTATAGGATTTTGCTGCTCGTACTCTGTCAAATTCTAGTATAGTTTAAGATATCGTCCCCATAAATTGGAACCACCTAGGCTACAAATTTATATTATTTTAATTACTGTTCGAGAGAATCAAATTGACGAAGGTGAGTATAGAATTATAAATTAATTAAAATAAAAATAAATGACGTTTTATAGATTTGTAATTAAAAAGAGTTGGCATCATTGAATTCACTTGGTAATATTTTTACAATAAAATCTCAATCTCCACATATTTTTTTTTTTTTGAAGAAGCAATCTCCACATATATTTTTCTAAAGAATAATTGCTTATTGCTAATACAATTATATTTTACACACAAGTAAATAAATAATTAAACACTCTGTGAGGTTATGTCAATTAATTTTTTAAAGATTCGTGACAATTAAACCAAAATATTTCTCTTGCCTGTATTGTGTTAAAAGGTGTAAAGACCTCTTGCGACCAGTTTTTAAATGAATAAACTTATTTGAGTCAGTCCCTCTGTGAGAATTAGAATGGAAAGAAATAAAATAAAACCCCTTAAATCAATAAAATTATTTGAGGCAATCCCTCCGCGAGTATTAGGATCGAAAGAAATAAGAAAAAGATTTAACAAACCTATAAATTTATTTGAGTTAATCCCTCCCTGTAAGAATTAGGACTAAAAGAAATAAGATACAGATCATTAAAATCAATAAACTTGCTTGAGTCAATCCCTCTGTGAAAATTAGGACTAAAAGAAGTAGGGTTAAAGATTTGAAATGATAAATAACTAAAAATTACTTACTCTAATATTTTACTCATTAGTTATTATATATCCAAAGGGGAGCCTTGTAGTAACTGGTAAAGTTGTTGCCATGTGATTAGGAGGTCACAGGTTCAAGCCTTGGAAACAACCTCTGACAGAAATACAAGGTAAGGCTGCGTACGATACACCCTTGTGGTGGGGCCCGTCCCCGGACACCGCGTATAGCGGTAGCTTTAGTGCATCGGCCTGACTTTTTTTAGTTATTATATATCAATTTCTCTCGGAGCGTTACAAAATCAGTATAATAATGACTTAGAGGTAAAATAAATAGGTGAATATAATAATTAAATAAAAGACATTATTCCAGCACAATATGAAGATGTAAGTAAAACGTTCAGGCGAAGCATGTATTAAAATTGAGATTGTATTATAAATATATTATATATATATATCAAACTTTATCAAGTATCCCGACCAAAAGAAATTACTCCATTATGGAGAAAAGCTAAAAACTACTAAGAAAATATTATCCTACTAAAAGAAAAAGAAAAGAAGAGAGAGAAAACAAGACTAATTAATGTTGCTCATGGTGTGCATGATGTCTCTTCCTTCTACAAACATGTGCTATTAATAAAAAATATTTCCATGGAGTCTTGATGAGACTTTGATAGATAATATCAATATATCACGAAGTTTTGATGAGAATTTGACATGATAATTTATCATGCAATCTTGATGAGATTTTAGTGTGATAATTATCATGGAACTTTGGTGAGAAATTCAAAGTCCTTGGTGAGAATTTAATTACTTTATTTTTCTTGCCCTTGTGTAGTCTTTGATTTGATGAATTTGTAGCAGATGTATCTTCTTTGGCTTATATCTTCTTTCTTTTTCGTAATTTGTTCTTCCCGCAAGATTTGTTAGAAAATATGCGGGAATAGGATATATTTATTCATATTTATTTAAATAACTTGATATTTAATATATAAAAATATATAATAATTATATCCCATCAATTACTCAAACGTTTCAGGTTATCGAGACCATAAACAAGTGCGATGTGGATATCCGAAGAGAACTTTTTAGCAGTATATTGGTAAAGCCATCAACTTCTCTTGCAACCTATTTAAACATGAGGCTGCAGTTTCTTATCTTTTTTTGTTGCACATCCCTTCTTTTCTATTGTTGCTTACATTTAAATACTTATTAAAATCACTTGACAAAGTAAATTAAACTTCAAACTCCCATTTTCACATTGTATGCACTGAAATTGAAAGGACTTCCTTCAGGAGAAGAGTAGGGAAACTGCATGATGAAGTAATTTTAATTTTAAAACTGGAGTGATGCTCCTTATGACGTAGTACATAAAAATTTACTATATAAAGAACAATATGAAAGTTCAATAACATATTAGAACCGGTGCTTTTCAAATATATCACTGGATTAATTAAGTTCGGTCATATACCCACCACGAGCATATGGTTTTCCAAAGACTTATTTTATATCATCTATGTGTATGAAACTTTAGATGAGATGTTAGTTTGACTTCACTGCCCATTACAGCTTGCTGGGGGGACAGCATCGATGCAACAACTCAAAGAACGTCTTGAAAAGGACTTGCTAGAGGTGCCATTTCCCATTTGAATCTTGACTGTGCCCCTCCCCCATTTGTGCACATGATCATGTTCAAGGATAGCATTCTCATTTTATCTCCTCAGATTGAGTAGCCTAATTCTGCATCTTGTGTGTGCTGCTTCCAGGAGTCTCCTCAGGCAGCGAGAGTCAAAGTATTGGCTAGTGGAAATGCTACAGAAAGGAGATTCAGGTTAAACTATTACTCTGTAGTTTTCTTTTATTGTTTCTCAGTTTCTCTCCATGATAATAGTGCCTTTTGATGTTGAGTGTATAAAGTAAATTTAGAAGCTTTCTACTGTATAAAGTGCGTTTTGGACTTACTTTTCTCATGGACCGGGTTAGACTTTCCCCCATATTACTTCCAAGTTTAGACAGACAGCAATTTGTGCAGTACAATTCTAGTATTTATTTCTCCTTTTCCCTTACCTTAATTGCAGAGTTGAGAAAGCAGTAAACATACTTCCATTTATTTTAGCTGCTTTTACTATAAACCTTGAAATGCTAATTTGAAGAAGCTATACCCGTATTGTTCGATAAATGATGGTTTCTTGCACTTAGCAATGGGGAGAGGCTTTTTTCACACAAATGTGAACTGACAAGTTATTGTGCAGTGTTTGGATAGGGGGCAGCATATTGGCATCTCTTGGTTCCTTTCAGCAGATGTGGTTTTCCAAGTCCGAGTAAGTTTTACACCTCTCTTAGGCTTGATACTACTTTTGGCAAGCAAGAGTACTCCTAGTTTTGTTTTCTTTAAGGCAGCATTACCAATGCTCTGCTATAACTACAGTTCTCTCTTAGTGAGTACACCTTTTTGTTATGCAAATGATAGGTACGAAGAGCATGGGGCATCTTACGTTCAAAGAAAATGTCCTTAAGATGATTTCTTACCGAGCTGTTATATCCGCGGATAGCAATCTATTTATTTGACTAGCACCAGACAGACTGTTTTTCTAAATTTTGACTAGCACTAGACCGAATGTTTTTCCAAATTTACCTGCTCAGTTCATGTCTTGTATTATTAGGAATCTGTATCATTGTTCTGCAATACACTGGCAGTTCCAACGTACATCCATATTGAACTAGCATTGATGTCTAACCTAATTTAAATCGGCGATTTGCTATTTATTAGTTCTGCTATGTAAAAGTGAAACTGCTAATATTAAACACCCTTAAAACAGTGATGAAAGTAATATGTGCTAATTGATAAGTACCTTGTTTGACAACTAAGCAGACAAACTCCTTTGTGTTTCGATGTTCACCAAGGAAACACTCTGGGTCAATCACATAGCATTCCTGGGGGTGTCACATCCCATAGCAGTCCTTGGGGGTGTCAAGTTTGGGATGGAAATATGTTTTGATTTTTTCATGTTTGGTTGATCAATTTTTGGGAAAAATTTTCAAAAGTAAAGTGAAAGTGGGAAAAAGAGTTCTAT
Organism: Capsicum annuum; assembly: GCF_002878395.1. Classification (NCBI taxonomy): domain Eukaryota; kingdom Viridiplantae; phylum Streptophyta; class Magnoliopsida; order Solanales; family Solanaceae; genus Capsicum; species Capsicum annuum. The sequence continues at coordinate 119,064,433 of NC_061113.1, read as the reverse complement.
AACCGGCATTTTTCAATGGGTAATCTAGTCAATAATTGGATTCACACAATTCGATAAATTTTAGAAGTGAGCCTTGAACAAGAGTAAAGCCTTAGGGAGTAGCCTTGCACCTATCTCATAGGGGTATGCATTGGTCGGTTCGATTTGATGAATTATTGGTTCGATTTTTGATTTTTAAATAATAACCAATCAATAAGATATTTTTTTATCAGTTTTTAATTTATTGGTTTTTGGTCGTTAGAGGTTTGATTTTTTATTTAACCAATAAAAAAATATTCATAAAATAGAAATAGTAGCAACTAAGATAAAAAAATAGAATCGTAGTTGCCGTCAAACTCTTACACAATGCGTTTTCATTAACAAGAATCTTCAAACTTAAATTGAATGTTAGTTCAAAAAAAATTAAATTCTAGTTGTTGTAAGCTCCTAAATGCTTCAAGCTTTTCAATATGACAATACGCGTGCTTTGTATTGTGTCTTTGTTGCCCTAAATAAGTTCATACTTTGTGAATCACTGAATTGTGAGTAAGTTGTGTATGATATATATTATAATTATTTATATATATAACATAAATTGGGGTAAAGCAGTAATTTAGTATATCTTTAACCGATAACCCAATAAGCCAAAATTGAACCATTTATCCAATAATATTTTTATAAAATTAATAAAAAATTGTTAACTCAATATCAATAATTTAATAATATTTTTATCGGTTTAATAAAATCGGTTCAATTTATCGATCGATTCGACTTTTGCACACCCGACTATCTCGTCTATAGCTTTGTATGGTTTGTTTCATTGCTAATTATCATTACCGTTTCTCCAATATCTCGTGAGCCTTTTACTCATTAATTTCCCTTGCAGTACTCGTGGTTTATAACCGCAAGAGTTATTTTCCTGAATAATATCGGTCAAAATCTATGCGAGTCCAATCCCCGTGAACTCGATAGCTCCCTATATTATCTTCGACTAGTACAAGTGTAGTCTGCATAAGAGAGAAGCTTGTGTTCTTTTTAGATAATTATTGGAGCAATATATATATATATATATATATATATTACTATCTAATAAGAGGTAAAAGGTAGGCGAAGGAGGCAGCTTTTCGTCAACATACTTGCTTCTTCTGTCTGCTTTCTTTGTGATTTTTATTATGTAATTTTTAATTAATTATTATAAGTTATTTATGTATTAAAAAATTAATAATATTTAATAAAAAATAAAATAGATATTTATGATCGTGCTTGCTTCATAAGCTGCTTCCTCTGTGATTATATTATATCATCTCTAATTAATTATTATAAGTTATTTATATATTAAAAAATTAATAATATTTAATAAAAAAGTAATAGATATTTATGACATGTTTGTTTTAGCTGCTTCACTCAAGTATTTTTGTATAGTAATTTTATTATATCACTTTCAATTAGACATGTTTGTTTCGCTGTTTCAATCGTGATTTTATTATGTCACTCCTAATTAATTATTATGATCATTTAAAATTTTTCACAGGTATTTTTTATAATATTTTGTTATATCACTTCTAATTAGTTGTTGTGATTCACTAAGACATGTTCGCTTCGCTGCTTCAATCGTAACTTTACTATATCATCCATAATTAATTATTATGATCATTTAAGCATTTAAAAATTATATAAAATGTATTATAAACTATAATAGTTAATAATTTAAAATATTAAAAATAATAATTTATTATATATCTTTAAAAAATAATTTAAATTATAATAATTAAAATAAATTTCAAAAATATATTTGTTGAGAATATATATATATATATATATATATAGGAGTGTGAGAGAGAAAGAGATAATCTAGAAGCAGAATTTCAGGGAACTAGATTCTAGAATATGAATAAACAAAATTGAAGTGACTACGCTATTGCAGTAGTTACACAGAATATATGAAAATATGTAATGTTTGTTGGATTTGAAATCGACAGAGCATCATGGAAAGCTTAAAGTTTGCAAATTATAAAAGATGAAATTTAGATGACAAGGAAAATTATAATAAAAAATATATTATTAATATGATTTGGTCAAACGACTTACACATAAAAAACTAATATTAAAAAATATAAAATCTATTGAGAGAAAATCTACCTTTCCTCCAAGAAAGAGATTAGCCAATATGAAAAAGAATTATATATTTTTTTAAGAAAGGTAAAAGTAATTATGGTATTACTTTTATTTTTTCCTAATAAAATTAAAATTTAGATGTGGTAGGAAAATCAAGACAAAACATGATCTTTATTTTTTACATAATCTTTATCACTACTGTTTGACATGGTTAAAAATAAGATTTAAAAAATTATTGTTATAAAACAATAAAGAACAAGAAGAAGAGTAGAGAGAATAGAAAGAGTGATTCATATTCTTCTCTTGAGGGATGAGAGATCATAAGATTGTAAATACAATAAACAAAACCCTTCTATTTATAGGGAAAATTTACTCCTGGTCTGAGTAAAAGACAGATGCTTCAAATCCTAATAGATATCAAAGTAGATCTTGATAAATCTTGATAGACATTCACTATAATGTAAATACATTTATAACACTCCCCCTTGAATGTCTAATTGGTAGATAATGTGCCTCGTTAAAACCTTACTAGAAAAAATCCGGTAGAAAAAAAATCTAGTGAAGGAAAAAGAGTACACATCTCTAATAATACACATTTCGGCTGCCTCATTAAAAACCTTACAAGGGAAACCCAGTGGGACAAAATCTCGTAAGGGAAAAAGAGTACAACGCGTATTAACTCCCCCTAATGAGAACATCCTTGACCTTTGCATCTCGATCTTGTGCATCATCTTCTTGAAAGTTGCAATTGGAGATGATTTGGTGAATAAATCAGTCCAATTGTCAGTTGAACGAATCTATTGCACATTAATATCATCATTCTTTTGTAGCTCATGTATGTAGAAAAGCTTTGGCAAAAATATGCTTCGTTCTATCTCCATTTATGAATCCTCCCTTAGGATATGCTATGTATGCTGAATTATCTCTGTATAAAATTGTGGGTAGATTGTCATATTTCACACCACATTTTTCTCGAATGAGATGTATCATGGACCTCAACCATATATATTCTCGGCTTGCTTCATGAATAGCTATTATCTCAGCATGATTCGATGAAGTGACTACGATAGACTGCTTTGTATATCTCTAAGATATGACAGTACCACCACATATGAACACATAGCCTATTTGAGACCGAGCTTTATGCGGGTCAGATAAGTACCCAACATCAGCATGACCAATAAGATCGGGATTGCAGTCTTTAGAATAAAACAAGCTTGTGTGTTTTATCCTATTTCAATGTCTCATAGTAGGAGCAGAAATATACCTTGCTAACAAATTGACTGAAAAGGCTATAGGCTTTGTAGTATTTGCAAGGTACATGAGTGCATCAATTACACTAAGATATGGTACTTCATAACCAATCCAATTCGACATATTTTGAATTTCAGCAAATAATCTATTGCTTTGAAAACTCTCCAAGAGTTCCAATAATGTTCAAACGATAATATTCTACATTTCATGAGTGACATCTTCAAATATCTGGACTGCAAATCAAATAAGTTTAATACTTACCAAGATGCATCCTTTCATGTCACTTGATAAATGTTTCTACGTTAGCATGCTTAAATTAACGTAGAATTAAGATCCTCGTAATCTTTCACAATATTGCGCCAATATTGTGTCAAAGATATTAATAATATATCATTTTGTAATGGTTCACAATGCGACATAACATTTTGAGATTTCATCACTTCATTATTTTCAGGTACATGAACCTCTCATAAGGTTTCATGAAGTGTTATGTCGTAGGCTCTTTAAGAGCTCATTGCCTTTTTATTATGATTATTTGCTCCTTGTTTATTATGATTATTTGCTCCTTGTTTTTCAAGGACTATTTCATTTGGAACCGATTAGTCTACCACGCTTCACATATGCATAGACTTTGTCCTTTAGGAACACAAAATAAGAACACTTGCGCTTAATATGAGATGTTTTCGGCATTTGACTTGAATTATCTTTTGGATGAGGATCTGGTGATAATTTCTAACATATTTCATAGCGCTTATAATCCCCCCCTTATGTTAGGAAAACTAACATACATCCTCTACTTTTTGTGCATTATGGTATATTCATTAATCGTATACCGTACATCAAAGTTATTAGATGGAATAATTGGTTCCCGACCTTGAACTAATTGATAGGGAAGAAATAATCATAATTTATTGGTCTAATGCATACAAATGCTATTGCAATAAATCATATTTTAGATCAATACATGAAGTTTTGTTCTCATTAACAATGATTTAGATATTAATCGAAGGCATTCAATGCTAAACCATCATTATCAAGATGAATTATATTGATTACACAATCTGAAAGTCATGCTTAACTCAATTTTATTGAGCAAATAACTTTATGAATGTCAAACTGCAGGTTGACAATAAATGTACATGTGGTCATCTTATTGATGCATCATTTTAACATATCACATGATAGATGAACGGTCCCTTATTCACCTTTTATAATTTTTAAATTTGAAGGGATCCAATCCCAATATTAGTTGGTCTAACCAACTTATCATGAGAACAAACGACATAAACAATTCTTGAAGAATCTTCTAGTTCTTCAATACATGTATATCTCTGAGATGTCACAATCGTTCACATCAATTTATGAACTTTTATTCGAGTAAACTTCAAGTTTACCATGACATGTACTTTTTCTTTAGTAAATTTCAGATTTACTATTACATGAATAAATTTCAGATTTACTACTTTAGAAGTATATTTCAAAATAATTTTTCTCAGTTATTCTGCCTCATTCGGAGGTGAGTTGTGATACCATCACAATCAAGTGCATGTTTGCATTAATAAGGTTCTCATTCCCCAGGAATGAAATATAATTGTACCTAAAGTCTATCAAATTATGATAGCTTATAACCCCTACCATGATATTGCTACTTCAGGAGCAAATTGAGGCATAAATATAATAGAGAGAATTTCTCTATATTGCTACCACATTCACTTCAAGAATGAAGCAAATTGTCATCTTTCAGACTTATCATATATTGCTACCACATTCACTTCTTAGAATGAAGCATATTCAATGAACAAGTTTCATGATTTTTCATCAAAAACACATTATTTTGCCTTAGCCATCATAATATCATCAATATGGTGCATTGAGATTCAAACTTAACGTCTTACCCATATAAAGACGTCTTAGGCATAAATCAATGGGACTTGAACCCAACATATTATTTTTTTTTTATAATATTGTTCTTGAGGAATAAATTTAAAAGATAAATGGTTTCAAACCAATTATTTTTCCTCAAATCCAATAATAATTATATTAGTAGTATCAAAAGAAAGATAACATAAAGAATTACTAACCTTGAAATTCTTCAGATTTATAATTTCACCTTGTTTGATAGAGTCTTATGCTGATAATGTGTTATAAAACAATAAAGAATAAAAAGAAGAGTAGAGAGAATAGAGAGAGTGATTCTTATTTCTTCTCTTGAGGGATGAGAGATCATAAGATTGTAAATATAATGAACAAAACCTCTCTATTTATAAGGGAAATTTACTCCTAGTCTGAGTAAAAGACAAATGTTTTAAATCTTAATAGATATCAAAGTAGATTTTGATAGACATTCACTATAATATAAATATAGTTATAACAATTATGGTTAAGTGTGGGTTAAAAATAAATATTTTATTTTTATTTTTAAATATGCAGCAACAGGAATATTGAAATATGCTTAAAGCTTATTCTCTACATATAGTTAGACAAACAATCTTCGTTATCATCAAATTGATTGTAAATTGATTAGAATCACCTTGAACTTGTCTTTGAACCGTATGTGCTGATATTTTTGAACCGTATGTGCTGATATCACTTGTTGGATTCAAAATTGAGAGAGCGTCATGCTGAAGCTTAAAGTTTGGAAACCATAGAAAATGATAATTTAGATGACAAAGAAAATTATAATAAAAAATATATTATTAATATGATTTGGTCAAACGATCTACATATGAAAATCTAATATTGAAAAATATAAAACTATGAGAAAATCTCCCTCTTACAAGACAGTTTAAAGACTACACTGTGAATGTTGTTGTATTATTGCATGAAAAGAGGTCTTCTGTACAAAATCTTTTCCCAAGAAAAAGGTTAACCAAATATAAAAAAGAATTATATTTTTCTTTTAGGAGAAATAAAATAATTATGCTATTACTTTTATTTTTCTTATAAGAAAAGTAAAACTTAAATTTTATACGAAAATGGGGCAAAAATTCTTATTATGTATTTACAAAAGATACACTCCCTTGCTACAAAATCACAAGATTGAATTTGAAAAGAATTTGTAACCATATATAATTGTTAAATTTCTCAAGGTATAATCATACGATCCTCAGTGTCGCCAAGAATCCCGACAGTGATCATGAGGCGTCCACTGGAACCAGGACGTCTCATTCTCAGTGGCGCTCATAAACCTTTTCCAATCATGAATGACTACCGTCAAATCAGCCGTTTTGGACTTTATTCTTCTACAGCAGTTGGAATGAACAGTCACTACGGCTCTAACATCCTTACTATTTTGACAGAATCCGCTAAAATAAACAGTGTCCAAGAACCTCACTTTAAGGCCTAAATTTCGAACTTCTCCTTCACGTATCATCTTCTGCAGAACGTCCTGTTCTTTTAATCCGGTGGAATTGTCTTTCTTAGTATACCACTTGTCAAACAATGCGATGGTTCTGTTGTTTGATCTGATCATGTAGAAGCCCGTATTAATGAGATTGGCCTCCGACCATTGGTTGCCATTGAATTCATCTGTACTGATCTGCAAGTCGATGGAATTGTTGTGGCTCAACCTTGGGAATGGATTTCTTAGCCATAACACATCAGTGTCCTGTTCAACACGGATTAAACAATAGTCAGCTTATTCAGTTTGGCAAATATGAACATTAGGATCAATTCAGAATATAATGGACTTGTATTAATTAATTTCTACTATTTAACCGAAGAATAAAATCAATTATAGGTAAATGTAAGCGTAGAATAGTGTTTGGTAGGAGTATTACGTTATTTTGCCCAAATACAATGTATTCCATTAATTGATATGGCTGGGTTCTTTGACAAATCTGTAAGTCATAAACATTTTTTTCTAATTGGTGACAAATCCTACAGTTGAATGGTCTTATACATACATATTCGTGTATAAAATTTAAAGGAAAAACCCATACGCAGCCCCTTAGTATGCATCATTTTTCACTTAGGTCCTTGTTCATTTTGACAACTCAAGTAGATATAAAGTGTGCCACTTTGACACCTTTTGTTGAATCAGCAAATTTATATTGTGTGCGTGTATTACACGCGCCTGATGATGTAGAATGATAAATAATATGCCGACACGTGTTATTTTTCTAAAAAATAATTTTTAAATCATTAATTAATTTCTTTTAAAAAAAAATCAATAACCACCCCTTTCCCCAATAATTAATTTTAAATAAAAAATACTCAAATAATTTATGAATAATTAATTTAAATAAAAAGTACCCCTCCCCTAACCTACCATCCCACCCCACCAATGTCCATCTGAAATGCTCAAGTGAAAGATGGTGCGTACTTGAGGAACTGTATTTGCCAAATTTAAAACACAAAACGATTTAAGCCTGTTTCCTCCTACTCTGCTCAATATGGAAGCACAGAGAACACATACGACTAATAAGTGCTAACAATTTAACTTATATATATTAACAAAATAAATTCCTTTATCTTACCAGTGCATTTTAACACATACTGTAGTAGGCAACTAGCCTTATCTTTAAGGTTATTAATCTTGCTTTTTGTGAACTATAGCTATACTTTTATACAAGTAACCTAACAATGGGTTTACAAAAATTGAACTTATAAAGATATGTACTATACTATCTATGAATGCAAAGGAAAATGAATGTAGGTGGTGCAGTTTTCAACCTAAAAGCCATTGCATAATGAGATGTCGTACATACCGTGAAGACGAAGCTATAACCACTTTTTAGAATGTCTCCTAGGAACCGAGTTCTTTCCCACATCATCTTTATAAAGTCTTTCGACATGTACAGTTTCTCTCCGATGAAACCTACACCATCTGTTTCGAGCTTGTAACAATGAAGATGCAGGAACATGCACCTTTTGTACGACGTTTGATCCATCGCAACAATCAAAAGGTGTTTGATTAAATCTTCAGTGCCTTCTCCAAGCCAGAAACCATCCAAGAAAATATCTAACATAGGCTTATCTCCCTCAACATATGCTTTATTTACAATCGTGATAATTACCGTTTTGTCCTCCGTTGACGCTCCCGCTAATGCTTCTTCAAGCTTATCTCCATGTATTTTCGTGTTAAACTGGAAAACACACGTATACAAAAGAAAATAACTTGAGATTTAAATATAAAAAAAATATGAAAGAAGTGTAATTGATTACTTACTTTGTTTGAAGGTTGATAAACGGAGTTTCGCGTCGTATATAAAGCAAAATTGATGCTCTTAGCGGAGGAGCTTAACAAGAAAATATATAATAACGTTACGGTTAGAAGTGTATAAACAATATAGTGATAGTATTCATTGATGGAATTCTTGAAATTCATTCTACTAAGGCCAGCGAATTGAACACAAGACTGACTTGACCAGATTCTTTTCTCAAAATCTCGATCCAAAGTGCGTGGAATTAAGAGAGAATGACTAGTTGCGTGATAGTCCTAAACTCCAACTAAAATTCTAGTTGCCATTGGTTTTGTACTTCTTTTTATTTGTTCAACTACCTGACTAGTAGGGAGTCCTACTAGCCCACGAAATTTTACATTGACAGACAGTATTGTAAAGAATTTTCAAATTGCGTGTGCTAATAAATAATTTGTTTATTGAAATGTAATTTATTATTAGTTCCTAAATTAACTTCAAATATCATAAATATGGGTTGTTATCGGATGGTTTGAATCCCCTCGTCCTTAATGAGAGGTCTCGGGTTTAAATCCTGAGTATGGTAAAAGTTTTGTTCAAAGCGGAGTCCCCATAGTGTTATTAGCTTTATATCATGTTTGGTAGATGATATAAATTAGCCCCAATATAAATTTATAGGCTAAAGCCATCGACAGACCCTCAAACTTGTTTCGAAAATTCACTTAGACCCCTCAACTAAGGCCTGTACCTATCAGGCCCCTAACCCCCTCGAATTTTGATCAAATCAAGTATTTTTTCCCTATTCTCATCAGGTCCCATGCGCGTGTCTCCAAACGCTGCTGATGTGGAAAGCTATTCCACTTAAATCTCTCCATGTGTATTAAATAAATCCACATATACTTATTACATTTAAATGGACAAAAAAAAAACATTTTGGACGACACTTTCTCTCTCCCCGACGTTAAAACTCTCTCTCTCTTAGATAACCCTAATTTAAACAAAATTCCACTCAAATCGAAGGAGAAATTTGGGGGGTTTCCTCAGATCTTCCTCGTGTAACTGTTATTATGATTTATATTTGTTAAATTTGTTGAATTTTAGCATATTTTTTAGTTTTTAGGGTTTTCAAATTTCACTGTTAGGGCTATGATTTTGGAAATATTCCGTCACTTTCTTAACATGCATTAAAGGTTGTAGCTTTTAGCTTATTGGTGTGTACTTTGGGTATATTCCGTTTAACTAACTTAGAATTTTTACCCGTTGTTGCAGGTGACCTAACAAATGGAGATTATTTTCACAAATTTTCACCATGGAGGGACCTTTTCCAATACGGGTGTCCCTACATATGCTGCAAGTTGTGTGCCAGAACTAAGGTACATTGATAAGAACCACTTTTTCCTATTGGAATTGTTATTTTATACTAAAGAATTAGGGTATGAAACTGTTAGGGGGTTTTATTATCAAGATGCAGTAACTAAAGAGTTCAACTTGGTTAAAACTGACCGACATCTCTTTGAACTATTCAACGACTTAAAACATGAGGACTCTATTGATTTTTATGTCTCTCATGTTTTAGATAAACCAATTCTTGATCCTGATGGTCCCACTAATTTTTTACCTTCACCTAAGGTTATTGAAGGTGCAGACCTAGAAAGAGAAAGTGTTGGTGTTGATGATAGTGCTAACATAGAGAGAGAATATGTTGGAGTAGAGGAAGAAAGAGAGGCTGATCTAGAAAATTTTAACCTAGAAGATATTAAGATAGAGAATGTTAACTTAGGTAAAGAGAGAGAGCTTCATATAGAAGATGTTAACCTAGAAGATCTAGGTGTACAAGGAGGTGATGAGGCTGATGTAGAAGATATCCATGTAGAAGACGTTAATATACTAGAAAGTGAGTTATCAAATTACTTGAGTAGTGATTCAGATCTTGGAGATATTCTTTCAGAAGATGGCTCAAATGTTGATGAGGAGTTGAGGGCTTTTAGACAAGAAAGAAGGAAAAACAAAGCCAACAACAAAAAGAGAAACCAAAAAGCAAGAAAAAGGCTGTTAAAACTGAAGAAGTACTTGTGCGAGTTTCTGGTTGTGTAGATAGAGGCTTTGGGGATATTGGTAAAAATAAGGCTACCAAATATGTTGAAAAGTTGGGTGGAGATGAGGAATATCTTCATAGTTCTGATTGTTGGAGTGAAGACAGTGAAAAGATAGATGTAGATGCTGTTAGAGGAGTAGATCTACCTAGTAGAAAGAGAAGTAAGAAAACTAAGTATGATAAAAATTATGAGTTTGCTGTGTTTGAGCTTGGAATGATTTTTGAGGGTGCAAAACAGTTTAAAAAAGTTGTTGCAGATTATGCTGTAGAGTATCGAAGACAGTTGAAGTTAAAACCTAATGAAAAACATAGAATAAGGGTGAAGTGCATTGCAGCTGGTTACTGTATGCTTTTACTGATAGGGATTTAGGTGATTTTATTGTTAAGAACTATAACCCTATTCACAAGTGTATACCTCTAAACAAGAACAAGATGTGTGATTCAAAGCTGGTTGCTATAAAGTTCAAGGACATAATTGTTTCTCAGCCATACATTAGGATTTGGGAAATTTAGGATTTGGTAAGAGAGCTGTTGGGTCTTTATGTAGGTAAAATTATTTGTTATACGGCTAAACAGATTGTTATGAGGGAGAATATGGGTGATTGGAAGCTGGAATTTTCCAGATTATGTGACTATGCAGATATGATCAAGACAACAAATCCTGAAAGTTCTTGTTGGATAAAAATTAACAAAGAAACTGAACCAGGAAAGAACCTCTTTATTTATTTCTATGTGTGCTTTCATGCCTTCAAGAAAGGATGGTTATATGCATGTAGGAAAATTATTGGTTTTGATGGAAGCTTTCTCAAAGGAGCTTGTAAGGGTAAGTTGTTGGTTTCTGTGGGGAAAAATGGCAACAACCAAATGTATCCTATTGCATGGGCAGTTGTGGATACTAAAACAAAACATAGCTGGGACGGATTCATAAGGTATCTGATTGCTGATCTAAATCTGGGAACTGGTGAAGGCTTGACTGTAATGTCAGACCAACAAAAGGTACACTACTTAATTATTTTTCTTTTTACTTGACTTAAAACTCCTATTTTAATAATACTTATACTTATTACAGGGTCTTGTTCCTATTTTGATGGATCTGTTACCAAATGCTGAGAGAAGAATGTGTGCTAGACATATTTGGAGCAATTGGCATGTGTACTGGAGAGGAGAAGAGAAAAGAAAATAATTTTGGAGATATGCAAAAGTAAGCTTCGAAGTAAAGTTTAGAGAGGAGATGTAAGCAATGTCAAGGCTAGATAAGAAAGAAATAATTGAGGACATGTTGGTTAATCCTCCTTCTTCTTGCTGTAGGGCATATTTCAAAACACATTCCAAATGTGATATTGTAGAAAATAACATATGTGAGACTTTCAATTCTTGGATCTTAGGTGCTAGACATAAGTCCATAATCATAATGTTAGAGGATATTAGGCATAAAATAATGAATAGACATGTAGATATGATCAGATTTGCAGAAACATGAATTTCAGACATTGCACCTATGGCAAGAACTATTTTAGAAGATAACAAGAAATATTCAAATAGATGTAGAGTACTATGGAATGGATTCAATTGTTTTGAAATTGGGGATGGGGGTTACACATTTGTTGCTCACTTGGACAAGAAGTATTGTGATTGTAGATTATGGATGTTAAGAGGTATTCCTTGTCCTCATGCTATTTGTGATTATTATTACTTGAATGAAGATCCTGATAGCATGTAGAGCACTGGTATAGGAAAGAAACCTTTCTTAAGTCTTATAGCCATTTCATTCAATCAATTACCAATATGAGAATGTGGTCGGAAACAACAAACCCATCAATTGAGCCTCCAAAACCAAGAAAGATGCCAGACAGACATGGCAAGAACAGAAGGAAGAACAAGGATGAGCCAAAAAAGTAGGGCAAACTCTTAAAAAAAGGTATCAAGATCACCTGTTCAAGGTGCAAGTAAGTTGGCCATAACAAGACTGTGCCAAAATGGTAAGCCTTAAATGAATTTCATAATAGTTTGTAAAGTTAACATATTTCTTAACTTTTCATATTTCTATTCATATGTTAGAATGGGATGGGGAGCAGTAATAGTAATAGTATTCAATCTAGCACTCATCCTGCAGCCTCATGGAATCCACCACCACCATCATAATCAAGTTCTAATTGTGGTGACACCAGTGCAATGGCAAAAGATACCTACACTCAGAGTCAGACAACAAGAGTAAGTTATATATGTTCTGCTACCTTAATATTCTTCTCCTTCTTAATATTATTATTGAAAACTATTGAAAATATTATGTTGCTTTTATTCACAGTTAAGCTCCACCTTTCATACATATACAACTACACAATCCAGTCAATCAGGATCTATTTGTGCTGACACAGCTGCTGTGCCAAGAGCACTTCAAAGAAAGGTGTCAAGTGTGGCTGGTAGATGTTAAGGTGCTGTTGGTAGAGGTCAAGGTGCTGCTGGTAGAGGTAAAAGTGGTTCTGGTATGGTTGGTGGTTCTGGTAGGGGTCCATGTGGTGCTGATAGGGAAGGTGGTTTTGGCAGGGGTCAATGTGGTACTAATTGGGGAGGTGAAGGAGGAAATGGTAGAGGATAAGGAGGGACTGGTAAATGATTGTCAAGAAAAATAGCCAATGGAAGAGGGACCCAATTTGAAAGTGGAAGAAATGCTTCTTCCAGTCAAGTACCACCTTTGCTAACCAACAAGAGGCCATACAATGCTACCTCATTTGCTGCTGCTATTGGTTTTGGTGTTTACTCTGATCCAGCAATTGGAACCCAAGTGTACAATGTATTTCTCTTTATCTCATTATTTACCTATAATAATGTTTTTATTCAAGTTTTTAATGTTCATCGTCTTACAATTTTATCTAATTTTGCAGTCTCGTACATCAAGTGAGAGGGTTCTTTATGGATATATAAATTTAAAGAGTGTTTCACCAACCAATATAGATATTGGTTTTAAAACTCGTAGCCTAAAGTGAAATGGAAAAGATGCAATCACCAGCACACAATTCCAATAATTGAAAGCAAATAAGAGAAACAAAGTGGATGCAACCAAGTCTTCTTCATCAGTTGAATCTTCTAAGAAGTAGTTCATTTAGAAATGATTTGTACTGTAATGAGGGTTAATAACTTTGAACAAATTGTGTTACTAGTTTTTGAACAACTTTTTCTTAGGCAGCAGTTAATGACTTTGGTGTATGCTGCAGTAGAACTATTATGCTCAATATTGAGCTTGTTTTGAACACCTTGCTTACTGATGTATGCAGTTTTTAGCTTAACTTTGAGCTATTTGAATATGATATGCTGCTGCTTGCACTTTTTAGCTCAATCTTGAGCAGTTTTAATATGATGTGCTGCTTCTAATATGTTAGTTCATTTTTGTCAATACCTTCAGTAGTTACAAATAGGCTATTTGGTTATACCTTCAGTAGCTGCACAACTAGACACAAAGTAATTGGAAATGTAATTGTCATACAAAACATATCAATTCATTTACATTCAACATGTCAAAATGATACAAACTAACCAAACAACTACTACAAACTAACCATTACAATATACATTACAAACTAAACTAACCAAACAACTACTACAAACTAACCATTACAAACTAAACTAACCAAACGACTACAACAAACTAACTATTACAAATCCATTACAAACTAACCATTACAATATCCAATTGCCTATTCAATAGGCAAACTTAACTACTACCTTACATCATATGAAAGAACCACTTTACAGTAAGAACAATGAGAAGAAGCAGAATAACTCTATTCAATTTAAGCTTAGAACATTCCCTTCCAAGTTTAACTTTTTTGAGTTTTTGCCTCAATGCAATCAACTTCTCTTCACTATCTTTCAATTTCTCACACAAAGTGTTCCTCTTTTGTTCAATGTCCTTGAGCTTTTGCTTCAATCGATCACACAAATTTTTACCATCTTTGCACCTAATCATTAAGCTCGATTCTACCTCAGGATATTGATGCACAAAAATTTGAAGGTTTTGGATCAATCCATCTAAAGTACCTACATCCACCATTTTCCTAAAATGTAAAAACAGCAGAATAATAAAAAATCACCAAAAAAAAAATTAAAATCTGTGAAAATGATACAAACCTTTGGAACTTTACATCCAAAAAATCTACGACCCGGATTTGATGGAGTCCTTGAAGTTCTTAAAGGACAAAATTCGAAATAATAACACAAATCGGGAACCTCAACATTAACGGAATTTTTTGACATTCACATCGAAAATGAGAGAAAAATGATTTAAGAGAAACTGTGAGATAAATTTGATAGTAAGATGAGAGAAATTGAGAGGAGAATTGAGTTATTGAGGAGAGAATGAAAGAAAAAGAAGAGGAAATTAGGTTAAAAAAGAGGAAAAGAGAAGGGGATGGCAAAAGTAACGTTATTTAACGTTAACTTTTGCCACATGGACTACTTTTTCACTCTTCCCGCGCCTCCCGTGATTACACAGCAAACGATGTACCATATAGACAAAAAATGCTTGATTGAATCAAAATTCAGGGGTGATGGTGGTGGTGTAGGGGCCTGATAGGTACATGCCTTAGTTGAGGGGTCTAAGTGAATTTTCGAAATAAATTTAAGGGCTTGTCGATGGCTTTAGCCTTAATTTATACCATCAACTAAATGATATAAATTTTATCCATGAATATCTTAAACTTATCCATAATATATCCACCTAATACCACCAACCAAACAACCCCTAAATATCTAAATTACTAGAAGACTTGTGAAAAAGTATATGTTATACCATGTGATGGATTTCTACATTTGTACAATATTACTACCTCCATTTCAAAATAATTGAATTGTTGGGGAATGATACATCCCTTAAAAATTTTTTTTTTAGGACATAAATTATAGGTTACTTTCCATTATTACCATTTTACTTATTTTTAAAGGGTAAGCAGAACCAAGACAGAGTATGTGGAATGTAAGTTTAAGGACGTGAGGCGGGAGAATGAGGTAGTAGTGAGGCTAGAAGCACAGGAGGTAGGGAAGAGGGATAAGTTCAAGTATCTCGGGTCCGTGATCCAGAGTAACGGTGAGATTGACGAGGATGTCTCGCACCGTATTGGGGCGGGATGGATGAAGTGGAAATTGGCATCGGGGGTGCTGTGTGATAAGAAGGTGCCGCCCAAGCTTAAAGGCAAATTCTATAGGGTGGTAGTCCGTCCGACCTTGCTGTATGGAGCGGAGTGTTGGCCAGTTAAGAACTCCCACATCCAAAGAATGAAGGTGGCAGAAATGTGGATGTTGCGCTGGATGTGTGGACTGACCCGAGGGGATAGAGTTCGGAATGAGACTATTCGGGAGAAGGTTGGTGTGACTTCAGTGGAGTGTAAGATGCGGGAAGCACGATTGAGATGGTTCGGACACGTGAAGAGGAGGGGCATGGATGCCCCGGTCCGTAGGTGTGAGAGGCTAGCGTTGGATGGTTTTAGACGGGGTAGGGGTAGACCGAAGAAGTACTGGGGTGAGGTGATTAGGCGGGACATGGAACAGTTACAGCTCACCGAGGACATGACCCTAGATAGGAAGGTCTGGAAGATGCGAATTACGGCAGAGGATTAGGGCCAGTTCGGGTCGCTAGTGTAGGGAATTAATTGGTGGGGGTGTATTCCTGTTATGATTCCGTATTCAATGTTCCGTGTTCCGTGTTCCATGTTTATTACGAATATGTGTGCTTTCCTCTGCTTTATATTCCTGCATTCCTGCGTGACTCTGTTTTATATTCCTTATGGGTGCCGTATCTATGTTATGTCATCTGCTTCTGTGCTGTACTATGTGTTTGTGTGATATCTCGTGACTTGAGCCGAGGTAGAGGTATGGACTGCGTACATCTTACCCCCCCCAGACCCCACTAAGTGGGAATACACTGGGTTTGTTGTTGTTGTTGTTGTTGTTCTCCTAGAAAATGTGAAGTATTTAAGAACTTTATTAAATGAAATGGTAAAATTGAAAGAAATTTCTAACATGTCTCTTGAAGAATGAATAATTCATTTATTTTGAACATTAAAAAATAGCTTAATAATTTATTTATTTTGAAATGGAGGGAATACTATAAAAGAATAGAATGTTGTTTACCAAAAAAAAAAAAAGAATGTTTCTGTCAAAAGGATAAAACGAACTTTATTTTCTTCAAATAAAACAAGGTATTCTATGAGGGGAGTGAAAGCTTTTTTTCATTACTAGTTTAGAGTACGTGCTTTGCACGTGTATATAACATTAATTAATAATAAATGTATATTAAAAGAACAAATTATTGTGTGGACGTTATATTATTAAGTAAAAAAATTTAAAAGATCAACATAAAATTTTAAGATGAAAAATGTACATAAAAAAGAACATGATAATTCACCATACATTTTCTAATATCTCTTTTAAATACTATATCCGTAAGTTATAAACATGTAAAATATATTAAAATATATTTTAATCTTATAATTTTAAATATGCCATATGAAAATTTAGAAATAGAGTATTTAAAAAAGAAAAGAGATATTGTTTTTCAAAACGAACTAAAAATTAAAAATAAAACAAACAACTGAAATTCGTATATCTCTTTTGTGTGCTAAAAAAAAGTAAACTATTGGTGTGCTAGGGTATGTGTATCTATATGGGAAGACATTTTCTCGTGTAATTTCTTTCACATCGGCCATTGATTGAGCCAACAAGTACTCTTTCTTTTGAGAATTTTGTAGGTTCCATGCCTTACAGAGTTTTAAAATAGTACTCCTCCTTTTAACTGAGACTAAATGAATTTTGGTGTTTTTTTTGTTTATAGGGTGGAAAGAGTAAAGCCAAACATGAAGCAAATCTAGAACAATAGTAACCGATATATCACTTATTCAAATAGCTTGTTCATAAAATTATGTTTCAATTTAATGTCATAAACCATGCAGGTCACTTAAATATAAACCATGCAAGCACTTTGTAAGAAAATTTCATGCATATAATTAGTGACTTACAATGGGACAGTAAACATGAATTTGCTATTTCATCTATTTCTATCTTTTCGCATATTGTGTCGTTAATATTTTCACCAGGTTCACCTAATAAAGACACAGTTCTTGATTATTATATAAGTTACTATCACTTTATTGTATTAAACCCCAATTTCTTGACAATCTTAGAATTGAACAATAAGTCCCAAGTCAAATTTGGTAGAAAGTGCTTAATCTCTAATATAAGATTTTTTTATGTGATTTCGAATTCAGTTGAGCTCTAATACAGATACTGAACACTTCAAATTGTAGCACAAATAAATAAATAAATAAAGAGAAGATATATATACAGATCTATATTAAAATAAGAAAAGTTTCTCTCAAGTTTACCTCAAATCGCACGAAGTAATTCTCGAAAGTGTTGATGACCTCTTTATACCCAAGCAAACACCAACAACCAATGATTAAAAAAAATTAATGATAAGTCAAACAACTAATAAATAAAAATCAAATTTTCTAAAAACCTAACCCCACAAATAATCCTTAAACGTAGTATACATAATTTTTAACCTTAAAGCATAGATAAAGAAAATTTTAAATTAATAAGATTACTAATTATTATGAATTCATAATGATCTACCAATTTTTCGTAAATGAGATGATCCAAATAATCTGTACGAAATTGTAAATAAGTCAATTTCATTACTAATTATTATGAATGCAGGATGACAAACCAGTTTTTCGTGACTAAATACGACGATTCAAATAATCTAACCAAAATTATAGATAAGTCAATTTCAAATCACTAATTGTATATTAAATATTATGAACAAAATTATCAAATAAGTTTATCAATCTGTAATTGTCAATCAAAAATACATCATTTATTATTGTAAACTTTAAAATCAATCTAAGATTTTAGAAAAACATACATCTATACAAATTCACTTCAACAACCTGCAATTATGATAAACTATATGAATATATATTTATGCTGAAAAACATAAGAGAAAGTAATAAGACAAGCATTAACAACTATTATAAAATAAAATTTCTTAAAGAAAAAAACAACAACTTTGATGATAAAGTTCATGAATGAAATTGTGTAATAATATTTTTTTAATATATATATAGAAGACTCTAAATCAAAAAAGAAATTAAAAAAGTCAATACTACAGAATTCCTACACCTAAAAGAAAGCCAAAACATGAAAAATTTTGAAAGAAAAAGAAAAATAAACTCCTACTTATAGTTTTTTTTTTTTTTTACCTAAATCACATGAAAAAGAAGTTTAAAACGAATAGCACAAAAACAAAGGCCTATTTTTACGAAGAAGTGGCATCTCAGTGCATAAAAAAATTGACATGGGCCGAAAAAAGATAAATTAAAAAACAACTAAAAATCATATGAAGAATAAAAAGAGAAATTGGATCTCTAGTTTGGATCACCTTGCCTTCAAATAAATTAATAACCGAAATTTAATATATTTATTTTATTAGGGTTCCATATATATATATATATACTATATTCTATTGATTATTTCTTTCTATATATTTCTAAAGTCCTTAATTTCTATCTCATATATTTTTGAAGTGCTTAATTTATATCCATATATTTTTAGGAGTTCTTAGTTTGATTAAATAATAAATTTAGAAAAAAAAAGGTGAAAAAATAATTTTGTCTATTGCGGAGACTTTTAATGAAGGGTAAAAAATTTGAATCACTTTTTTAAGGTTTCACACTTTTAATATATTGTACATGTAGATATACACACAGACACACACACATACACATACATGCATGCATACTAATCTAGTTTATGTGCATTACATGTGTGCTTCATATCAACTCCTCAATCGATATAAAGAATGGAGTAATTTTTTTCTTCAATTCCAACAAAAAATGAAATTCAAAGCTTTTTTATAAATCAAATTTAATAATTAAAAGTTGCACGCTAGTATATAATACTTTGTTTAAACTTTAGCTCTAAAAGATGCATTACATATATACATAGATTCAAAATTAATACATTAATGCAAAATTAATGGAAGACCAAAATAGGAGAATTATATGTAAGATTATTGAAGGAAAAGATAATTTATAGTATTAGATAATTAAAATATTAGCTGACTTTGAAATTCAACGTTAATTTTTTTGTATATTGTATTCAGATAAGAGAAAATCAATATTTTAAAAGTACTTTTGAAAGGAATAACTTTCTAAAGTGTATCATACTTAATTCACATATGAAATTTATGTCTTTTTTTTTCCACGATAAGAATCACAAATGAAATAAAATTTTAATACAAGGAGTCATTTTTAAGAGTTTTAAAACTCACATAAAAACTGAAAATTAGAAAATAATTAACATTACTTATTTTTTGTCATTGAATTTTTATAATTTTTGCAAAAATTAAACACAAAAAATAATATTATTTATTTACCTGATTATCTAATTAGTAGCAGGGTGAAAATTAGGGAGAAATCTAATTAGACTTTTGCTTCATCCATCAACGATGTTCCTACAAAATACTAAACAAAACATAACTTGTTTCAAGAAAAACCATTAAAAACATTGAAGTGGACATATATAGATAAGGACACAAGAAAAGAAAATATAATTCACTAATCAAATCCTAACATGAGAAAGTCTAATGCTAAACAATTGAAAATACGCAAATTAAAATAAGAAGAAGAATTCTTAGGAAAAAGGAGAGCTACAACAATGAAGTGCAGTTGGTGGAACCCTGCATATATTTCTTCTATTATTTTTACTTTTTGTACGAAAAAGTTTTATAAGGGATAGGGTTGGAGTTTTAGTTCATAATAAAAGAAAAATTTAATAGATAAATTTATAGTTGATTTCAACGTCTTCTTAGGACTTTTTACCTATTACAAATAAATAAAACTTTAATATTTATTTTATATTCTTTCCATATATATTAGGAATTCTTGGTTTGATAAAATAATAACTAAGAAAATTAGGAAAAAGAAGATTTTATCTAAAGCGAAACTTTTAATGAAGGGCAAAAAGTTCAAAATCACTTTTCTAAGTTTTTTCACACTTTTAATATATTATAAATTATAGATTATATTTATGGGTAAGTTACATAAATATAAGGGGTTTAGAAATTACTTATTTGGAGGCATTAATGTTTTAAAAATTACATAAAGTGTTTAAAGTATGTGTATCTGAGATTGTATATTTGAAATAGTTTTAACTTTGTCTATCTGAAATAATTTTAACTCTCTATATACTTTAAGTCATATATATCTTGAATAGTTTAAAGCTTTGTGTATCTTAAATTTTTTAAAGCTTGTGTATCATAATATTTTTAATACTTGAGTATCTGAAAAATTTTTATTCTTGTGAATTTAAATTTTAAATTTTATGTATCTTGAATAAAAATAGGAGATACACAATCATAGATACATAGTTAAAAATCAGTAAGATACAAGTAAAGATACAACGTCAACCACCCCTATTACAGTCGGTAATATACAAACAGTGATACATCGTCAGCCACTCCTGTTACCCTAGCAACCACCATGATCATTGCTGTGACATCCCACGCCGTCACCTCCCTATTACACCGAACCACTATAACCTCTGCAACACCTTATCTCTCTTCTTCTTTATCTCTTCATTCTCCTATATTTCTTAAGGATCGAAGGACCCCACCATCGCCGATGAACCAGTCGCCAGAGAGCATACCTATAAGGCCTAATTTTTATAAATGGAAGAGTAAAATTAAGGATGATTTGGAGTGGAAGATATAATCACTAATTTTTAAAAGTGAAACATACACAACAACATTAACTGTAATGATGATACACGGGCGTGGGTTAAGATCGGTGGTTTTTTGTAATCAATTTAAGGAAAAGTTCAATACATGAACTAGAAAACTAAAATATTTACAACCAAGTACCCCCTCCGATACTAATTCTTAAAATGACATTTCGGCAGAAAATAATTACATGAAATACACCCAAACCAATATACACCAGATGTGCAATCTTTTTATCCAATCACTTTTTTTAAAATTTTTTATTTGTTCAATTGCTTTTCATCTTTAATGTTGGGGTCTATGAAGTTTTGATGATTGACAAAATGATTGAAACATGTTATTTGAGTTGTTTCACAGATGCACAGGTGAAAGATGATAAGTTCATAGAAAGATCATTTGCATGATAAGAGAAAGTTGCTCGATTGAAGGAATAGATAAGAGGCTGTATCTGATAACCTCAAAATAAATTACTATGTGTGAAATTAAGGAGTTGGATGTGAACTACAACATTGGAAGATGTTTGAGTTTGAATTGAAGTAGAATTTCAACTTAAAGAAGAACTCTAACAAATGAGAGTCTTGACGGAAGAAGAAATTTGATTTAAAGAATAACTCTTTGGAGAGTTGTGTTTAAATAGAGGGAGTGACATTCACAATCACTAACGCACTTACAAATCAAAAAAGGCAACTAACAAATTGACGTAGCAGTGTGCAACTTGAATACTGAGGGAACACATAGCTGAACATGGTCCTTGTCACGATTCAAAAACTAAGGTCATGATGACACTTATCGCGGCTAAGCCTCGACAAGTAAGCCAATCACCCAAATTGATAAGTAAAAAGGAAACATAACATAATTTTAAAGGAGAGACTTCTAGAGCGAAGTTAGACCATACATGTACAATAATAATAGCGAAAGTATGAATAATAAAGATACCATAAATCATCCTAAAATATGATGTCATAGTGTAAGATCAATCTGAATACAACTCAAAAACTCAAAAACTCAAAAATACAACTAAAATCGAAAAACTACAAGTCTGTCACTAAATACAAATAAAGACATCAACTGATAGGAGGAGGTCTAAGATTGACTCTGAAGGCATAGAGCGGCTAAAAGTGTCAATGATCAATCGCATAATCTCAACTGCCGCGGGATGTACTCGTACCTGGATTGACGCCGAAAGGGCACAATAGGGATGAGTACGGTTCACTTGTACTCAGTAGATATCATAGGCCTACTGAGCAAAATAGAAAATAAGATACATAAATACATACTATGAGCACATCACCCACAAGCACAAATGTCCCAAACGGTAGCTCACACCGTTTTCACTAATAATACTAATATAGCATATAATCAAGAAAATAGGTACATCAAAGAAATAGAACAGATATATATCAGATGAAACATGGAAGCACAACACTAAAGATGCATAAATAGATGAAATACAATGATGATGCGATATGATTGATGCTATCGCACAACCTTCGGTATACATCTACCGAGCCTCAACGCTTTCAAGTAGGATCCGTGAGGGGTTCACGACCCATGAATTTTCTCAATACTCAGTTCCAATCTCAATATCCATATCTCCTCTCCGACTCGTGGAATACGGTAGAGGATTTTGTAAAAGTGTCTTATTTTTGTCAAAAATCAGCGTTTCCTCAACGGAACCAATATTTCATGAATGTATGTGTGATATGAAAATGTAATGGTCACAACCAAAGTAGTATGAAGATCTTGAATCCACTAAGTGCATGCATACGTGTGCTCATAATCTACTTAGTATGTCAACCATCCATGATTTGGTATAAGCAATGTATCATAGGAATATTATGCACGTAAGGCATCACCAATATCACGTTAATCCCAAATTTGGTATTTCTACCATGAAGAACATAACTAATGCATAAATAAGCCCAATAATATCAAGTAAAGTCCTCACATGGGCAACACATATCTCAAATCATTGACAATAACAATATAAGCCCCCACACAGGTACACAATAATATTAATATTATTTTCATGATTATTGGCCATACTCATAGCATGCTTTTTATACAAATATTAACTATCCAATAGTCTAAAAAAAGTTAAGCCATAATCTACCTCGTGATAATAAAATTCAAGCCTAAAGCCCTTCAACGGAGCTTTTACCTCTCAACGACCTTGAAATTAACTAAAACATACAAATATAAAATCTACACATTAAATGAAAGCCAACGATACTCATATTATTTATTTTTAAGTCAAGATCAAAACGGACCCCTAAAATGAATTTTTTAAAAATAAAGATAAAGCTGGAATTTTTATTTTAGAAAACCCTTACCCATGATCAAAGAAAGTCATAGGAGAAAACCCACGTAAAAAGGGGGTTTAAATCAAATAAAATTCCTTTTTAGACCCTCTGGGACAAAATCTCCATTTTGAAATCATAAATTAATAAGTTTTAAACAATAATAATCGAGGTAAAATAATTAAAGTAGCGATTTGGAGCTTACCCAAGCTCGAAAATGAAAGAACTCTTCCAAAAATCTCATAAATCGAAGCTCAGTCTCAAAAATGGGAGAAAAATCGAGAAGAAGGATTTTTATTTCCTCCCAGCATGGGCCGCTAAAGTTGTCATCGCTTAAGTGGTCCATTCCAATAATGTTGGGCCGCTATAGTGGTCCTCTACCACTAAAGCATTCAATTGTCTGCTTTAGCTATAGTCGCCCCAGCTGCTAGTGTCCGCTAAAGAGACACATAGGCCACTTACGGTGCTACCACTTTAGCGGTCCTTTGGCCGCTAAAAAAGAAGCATCAGGCACCAACTGCATCAACAACTTTGCCAAGTTTAAAAGTTGACAATCAACCCCTCAATATTCATTCAAAATCCCATGAAGGCAAATGAAATATACTAATTTGATATTCCGGACTCAATGGTAACATCAAATTTTTTAAAAGAGGTTGTTTCATGAAATTAGCTCCCGAGACCCAATTTCATAGATTTCCAAATCAAGGGTTAAAATGAGATCTAAAATCCATAAAATTGAACCAACCATGCTACCAACCCAAAATTAACATTCTAAATCTACTGGCGTAGTCCGTTTTACCATACGACACACAAAACAATAAATGTTGACCAAAGTCAACTATGAGCCCTTTTAACCTCTAAAAATTACAAACTCGCATAAATTATTTTGGATCGCATTGGAAACCATGCCAATCATCTCCATACCCCAAAAACAACACATAGCAACCATAAAAAGGGGTAAAATAGTCAAAACATAATAAAATGGATAGTTCAAGAAATCAAGTGCTTACAGTGTCCACCACTAAGAATCTAGTTTATCCTCAAACTAAAGACAAGGGAAATACTTGAATCAGTGTAAAGCTGGGGATACCTACTACACATGTCAGACTCAACCTGTCAAGTAGCCTCATCTGTGGAATAGTGTCCCCACTGAACCTTAACCACCAAAATATCTTTGAAATGCAATCGCCTAACATCCTTGGCTAAAATGGAAATTGGTTCCTCAACAAAGAACAACCTCTCATCTAACTGTACTATGTCCCAACAAATGACATGAGACTCATTCGGAATATAACGCTACAACATGGATATATAAAAAATTGAACGACTAAAAAATCTAAGGGTAATGCTAACTCGTAAGCTACATCTCCAATAGCCCAAAGAATCTTAAACGGCTTGATATACTTGTGGCTAAGCTTGACCCTCTTCCCAAATCTTATCATGCCCTTTATGGGCGATACACGAAGGAAAACTTAATCTCCAACACTAAATCTCAAGGCACAAAGTTTACGATCTACATAGCACTTTACATAGTTTAAGTTGCTCGAAGTCTATCCTGAATGACCTAAACTCTATCTAGAGACTCACAAAGAAAGTCTATACCTTGAGGTATAATCTTAGAAATGTCAAACCAACCAATCAGAGAGTGACAATGCCTACCATATAAAGCCAAGGTGCCATCTCAATACTAGAATGATCGCTATTATTATATGCAAACTCTACGAAGGCTAAATTTTTCTCCTGCTAACCACTAAAGTCCAAAACACAAGAGCAAAGCATATCCTACAAAACTTGAATAGTCTGTTTTGACTAATCGTTGGCCTATGGGTGAAAAACTATGCTAAGATCAACTCGGATACCCAAATCCTCTTAAAATCCCTTCCAGAACTGTGAAGTTAAAATTGAACCTCTGTTTGAGATAGTACACACTGGTACACCATGGAGAAGAACTATTTTATGGACATAGTACACCATAGAGAAGAACTATTTCACGGACATAGATATGAGCTAATCTCTCAGCACTGAAGAAAACCTTAATAAGGATAAAATGAGCAGATTTGGTCAATCGATCCATAATTACCCAAACACTATCAGAACCATTAGAAGTATGAGGCAGTCCAGTCATGAAATTTATAGTGATCCATCTCTGTCTCCACTCGGG
The DNA here is from genome assembly GCF_002878395.1 of Capsicum annuum. NCBI lineage: Eukaryota > Viridiplantae > Streptophyta > Magnoliopsida > Solanales > Solanaceae > Capsicum > Capsicum annuum. The sequence goes on along the minus strand of NC_061113.1, from coordinate 119,038,617 downwards.
AATGGGTAAACTATGGAGAAAACCACCAAGCCTCAAATGCTTGGCCTTAACCTATTGACAACATAGGCAACGAGCTACAAAATCTACTACATCCTTCCTCATACAACCCCACTAGTAGTGCTATCTTAAATCACAATACTTGGTCACTCCAAATAAATGGAATACTTAGAACAATGGGCCTCCTCTAAGATCAATCTCACCTAATAACCCACTCTCACTTAAACTCATCTTTCAATCCTCAAAACACCATCAAAGTCAAGTAAGGCTTCCTTAGCCTTGTCACTCAATACTTTATCCTGAATCACTCTTAAACTGATGAGCTCAGATTTGTTTTATCAAATAAGATCTAGCCTCTACAACAATAATAAAAATAATAACAAGCCTAGTGTATTCTCACAAAGTGAGGTCTGGGGAGGGTAAAATGTATGCAGTCCATACCGCTACCTCCGAAGAAGTAGAGAGGCTGTTTTCAATAAACCCCTGGCTCAACATAGAGAATAGTACACAAGGTGATAGTGAAACATAAAACAGGATAAATGGCATAACAGAAATAAGGATCTAGCCTCTACAAATGCCAAAATATACCTAGATATTGAGATATCAAGCCTAACCATCTGGTTAGCTACATACAAAACCTATAAATCCAAAGGCTTCTCTAAGGTCAAAGATGCGTCAAGCTACCTATACTAGTCGGCTTTTGTCTCAAGGCATCCATAACTACGTTGGCCTTGCTCGGATGATAGAGAGTAGTAAGATCATAATCCTTAAGCAACTCAAGAAAATGATGATGCCTCAGATAAGATTCTATTAGGTAAAAAAAATACTGACGGCTAAGGTGATTTGAGAAGATCTCATAATGGACTTCATACAAATAGTGTCTCCACAACTTCAAAGCAAATACAACTGTACACAACTCCAAATCGTGGATAGGGTAATTTTTCTCATGAGGTTTCAACTGATGAGAAACACACACAATTGCCTTATCCTCCTACATCAACACAACACCTAACCCAACACCAAAAGTATCCTAAATGATAGTAAAATCCATGCCTTTTTTGGGCAAAGTCAATATAGAAGATGATGTTAATAAATCCTTGATTTTTTGAAAACTCGTTTCACAAGCATCAATACACTAAAATAATCTTATTCTGAGTCAACTTGGTCAAAGGGTCCGCAATTGATAAAAAACCCTCAACAAAGCGCTGATAGTAGCCTGCTAACCTAAAAAAACTATAAATTGGTAAGATAAGTTGGCCTAGTCCAATCATGAACCACCATAATTTTTGTTGGATCTACCATGAACCATCCTTGGTCACCACGTGACTCAAGAAAGAGAAATACTCCAACTAGAACTCTCACTTGGAGAACTTAGCGTACAACTTCTCATCTCTCATCCTCTGAAGTACTATCCTTAAACACTCCTCATGGTCGGCCTCACTCCTATAGTAAACCATGATATCATCTATAAATGTAATGAAAAAAAAGTCAAGATACAGTTGGAACACCTAATTCATCAACTCCGTGAACGCGGATGGGGAATTGGTCAACTTAAAGGACATGACCAAGAACTCATAATGACCGTATCGAGTCCAAAAAATTGTCTTAAAAATATTTGAAGATCTAATCTTACTGATGATACCCGAACCTAAAATAAATTTATGAAAACACCAAAGCACCCTGAAGCTTATCGAAAAAATCATTAATACTAGGAAGAGGATACTTATTCATAATTGTCACCTTGTTTAACTGCCGATTATCAATATACATGCACATAGACCTATCCTTCTTCTTCACAAACAAGACAGGTGCACCCAAAGGAGATACACTAGGCATGTTAAATCCCTTATCCGAAAATTCCTGCAACTGATCCTTCAAATATACTAGGGCAATCTTATAAGGAGGAATAGAAATAGGATTGATTCCCTCTCAACATCAATAGAAAAGTCAATATCATGATCTGGTGGCATACTGATGTCGCCCAAATTACACATCTAAGAAAGTATAAGTAGTCGCTGAATCAAATATACAACCTAACTAGGTTGGGTTCAAATCCACAAGGAATAGGCCAAAAATTTATCAAAAGCTTACTGACATAATGACGTAACCCAATCAGGGGCCTTATTGTAATGGGCGTCCCAAGGCTGATCGGGATTGAAGATCACTCCCGTTACCCAACCTAACCTCTAGCTGCCTGCCCTGAGTTGACTAAATTTTGAGCATTTAACAAGATAATGTAACAACTTACAAAAGAATCTGGGATAGTATCACGACCATGACCGACCTAACCGAGTCCAACCGTCCAACCATACCAACCTTACCAAACCAAAGGCCATAACCTAGGAAAGAACAAGATATAATATAATTAATCCTAAAATATAATACGATGAAACAGTGAGAAATCTTGTGATATGGCATCATCCCCCCAGCTTATTTCAATGCCAAGGCCGACACCAATATCAATCCCGCCCATACCAACCCATTGCTGTACCATAAAGCCTCTAACCAAAAGAGTAAAAATATTCAGTTGGGACATGCCCCTAACCATGGACAAAACCAATATCCAAAACAAAATCAAAGTTTCTAGAATATCCATAACATAAAATGGAGCCTTCCAAAAGAATAGAAGCTCACCACTCTAGTCCAAATGCTGAACCCCGAATCAAATTACTATGGAGAAGAAGAAGAATGGCCGATTCCTGCATAGCATGGTTATACAACCGCCAGTAGACGGGTTAAAGAATGATCACTAGCATGAACTCAGGATAAAAATAAAATAATATCATTGATAAGAACCAAGTAAAACCATCCATAATGCATACAACCATACATATATATAACCATACCGAGAAGGGGAACGATGTTTAGTATGCACTTAAAACCTTTACCTCGATTGTGTAACAATTGCCATCCTAAACCACCCACGGGTTATATGGGTTCAGCTCCTCCTGCTGAAAGGGCCCCAGTGCATGAAGCCGTATGATCGAAGAAAATAACCTGGGATAACTAGTATATCACCAAATATAAAGTATGACATCATGTACACGATCACCAAGACCAACCTCATATCGACAAATATGAGTTTCCATTTTTGGTCCCTTCCCAGGACCTCCACCTTCCACGGCTTTACTATACCTCCCCCTTTAATGACCAATTAATACCATTTTTCAACTAACCAAACCGTTATACATTTATTAACCAAGGCCATTTGAGTGGTATCGTCATACCAACCTTAGCTTGCAAGTATTTTTAGTAGCTAACAATTTAAAGATGAAAGGAACTTTCAAGTGCCCTTCCTGATGTACATCAAAGCGATGCTACTTTAAGAAGGCCTTTTACAAGAAGTCAAGCTAAGGACCTTCAAGCATATCAAGCTTTATGGATGAAGATGGAATCTTTGGAAGGATCCAATATGGATGGCTTGAAGATATTTAATATACTAAGTGTATCTACTATTTAAATTGGCATGTAATTTAAATGAAGGGCAATTTGGTCTTTCCTTACTTATTTTAACCCTTAGTATAAATAGTTAGGTATTAGGGTTGAACCACTAGTTTTTGAAATATTTAATATTTGTGCCTCCTTTGAGAGCTTGAAAACCCCTTGTTGATTTTTCAACAATTGGCCTAGGATTCGCAAGTAAGGTTGCTATCTTCTTGAGAATTCTAATAGATTAGGTGCTTTTTGGTTTTCAATTAAGGGGTATTTTGGTTAGGTTCACCATTACATCTTTTGATTGTTTGAATCTAATTGTGTCTATCTTTCTTTACTTTCTATCTTTAATTACTATCTTGATTCTATAATATTGTTACACAACAAAATGGTATCAAGAGCTTGAATTAGATTTGTTTTCACAAACCTAAGTCTTGGGGTTTTGATATTTTCAAAAAAAAATTCAAAAAAAAATAATCAAATTTGATTGAATGTTGTTTGATATTATTCCTTGAGTTACATGTTGTTGTTTTCTAGTTGAAAAAAAAATTCAAAAAATACATGACCGAAAAATAAATAAGTTGAAAGTAATATTGAAGAATAAACTTGAAAATGAGTTTTGTTGATTTGGTGTTTGGTTGAAGAAATTGTTGGTAAAGTTGTGGGGAAGTTATATCTCAAATTTGAGCTCATTTGTTTGGGTATTGAAGAGGATGAATTTGAGAATTATAAAATAGTTCAAATCTTTCAAACTTGTTTCTTCTATTCTTGTCAATTCTAGCTAGTTTGCATTGAGTATTAATTCATACTTAATGTTAAACTAGTTTATGTTTGTTTAATTTATTCGTGTCAATTTTTTCCATGCTTTTTTCCTTTTATTTCATTGTATACTTATTTGTTTCCTTGTCCGTTGTTTTTAATTGTCCGTTCTTGATTACATAAACTCCACTCCATCCTGAAGAAGTGGTACTACTTGTGAATTATTTGATGGTGTTGACTCTCAACCTTGGGTCATTCAAGAGTGTTAACAAGCAAGAGTGAGGTAAAATGACTCAATTGGAGGGAGAATCCGCTAGAAAAATGGAAATTTTGCTTCAAAAGCTATTGGAAAAAATGAAGAAAATAAAGGAAAAATTGGAAGATGTGGATAGAAGGGTGAGAAATTAAGAAATAGCAAAGCAATCACTTGAGGTTTTCAATCCCATTGGTCAACATGATAATGGATCAAGTAAGACTCCTCTGATACAACTCCATCCCATATGGTAGTGCAAGATACTCTCTCTCCTAATGCTTCTTTACCCAAAGTTTGCAATCAAGTAACATTTCTAAAGGGGAGGAACAACAAAGAAATCTTCTACCACAATCCAATAGAACTCAAATGAGATCTCAACATAACCTTAAAGAGCATGATTATTTTAATGGTGATAATTATGATTATGGAGCCAATGATCAAGTTCAACAAGAGAAGTTAGGTGGGAGATATAGAAGAGAGGGGAATAGAGGGTAGTATCTGGTTGATGGTAGAGAATACAATAGAAGGAATGATGATGAAGATCAAGGATTCAACAATATCAAGGTTACCCTTTCATTCTTCCAAGAAAGTAGTGACCCGAATGAATATCTTGATTGGATTGTGAAACTTGAAAAATAATATAATCTCAAAAATTTGAGTGATGTTAAAAAGATGAATTATGCTATAAGTCGCCTTGAGGGTTTTGCTTCTACATCATGGGAGAAAGTTGAAAGAGATGCTTTGGTGAATAGAGACTTTGTTACAAGTTGGAATGACATGAAAAGGCATATAAGAAAAAGGTTTGTGGGTCAAGAATATGAGCAAAATACACTCAAGAAGTATTACAATCTTTAACAAGGAAGTAGGAGTGTGGAAGAGTATTATGAGGAGCTAAAGAATACTAGGCTTCGAGCTAATGTCAATGATGAATAGGTGAAACTTATGGCAAGATTTATCTCAGGCTTAAATAAAGAGGTAAGGCAACCATTGGAATTGCATCGTCTTTCTACTTTATATGAGGCTTATTAAATGGCACTCAAGGTAAAGGGTCATCAAAAGGAAAAAAAGTTAAGGGTGCAATTTTCTTCTTCTTAATGGGCTAAAAATAAGAAAATTTGGAAATCATCTCCCACTTGGAACAAATTCAAAGGTGCTAAGCAAGAATTGAAGTCCAATGTAGACAAAGGCAAATCAAAGGTGGACTATAAGGATGGAGGTAACAAGGCTAAACTTGAAACTCCATCTAAAATTAAGTATTTTAAATGTCAAGCATATGGTCATAAAGAAAACAAGTGTCCTAATAGAAGAACTATCATTGCATTAAATGATGGTGGTTATCAAACCGAAGATGAATCTAAAGATGCCCACATGAAGGATAATAGTAGTGATGATTTTATAGGATAAGGTGATGGAGAATAAATTAATGATGACGGAAAACTTGCTCTTGTTGTGAGGAGAAGTATGAGTGCTCTAGTGAGTAAAGATCTTAATCAAAGAGAGAACCTGTTTCATGATTGGTGTAGTGTGCAAGAGCAATTATGTTTCTTTATCATTGATAGTAGAAGTTGTGTCAATGTTGCTAGTGTATCTATGGTAGAACAATTGAAACTTCCAACAAGAAGGCATCCAAAACCTTATAGATTTCAATGGCTCAATGAATGTGGTGAACTCAAGGTAACCAAGAGAGTGTTGATAAAATTCAAGGTTGGAAGTTATCATGATGAAGTACTTTGTGATGTTGTACCAATACAGCCTTGTCATTTATTGTTGGGAAGGCCATGGGAATATGATGTGGGGTGTAAACATGATGGAAGTTCAAATAAATATGCATTTATTAAGGATGGTAAAAAGCACATTCTTAACCCACTTTCTCCTTTTCAAGTGAGTGAGGAATATAAAAAAATGAGAGAGTTAAAAGAAAAACTTGAGAGAGAAAAGAAAGAGAGGAGAAAGGGAGTAAAAAATGATAACTCAAGAGAGGAAAAAGTAGAGGTTAAGCGCTTAAGTGAGAATGAGTTATCACAAAAAAGAGAGGTGAGCAAGAAAAACCAAAAAATTAAAATAGAGAGAAAATGTGCATAATTTTACAAAATCAAGAGAGCATGAAAGAGCTAAACATTGAGGATGCTACTCAAGTCATATTTATTAAACCTAAAAGTTATTCTTTGCTTACTAACCTCTTTATCTTTGCCAAGTGTTGGTTATCTTTGCCAAGTGTTGTTTCTTCTTTGTTGCAAGATTATGAAGATCTATTTCTGGAATAAATACCAAGTGGGTTGCCTCCTTTGAGAGGAATAGAGCATGAAATTAACTTTTTATCGGGTTCTCAAATACCCAATAAAGCCGATTATAGGAGCATTCCCAAGAGACTAAAAAATTGCAAAGACAAGTGGAAGAACTTGTGAATAAAGGTTTGGTGAGAGAAAGTTTAAGTCCATGTGTGGTGCCATGCCATTAATAAAATTATGGTAAAATATCGACATACCATCCCTAGACTTTATGATATGCTATATGAATTGTGTGGTTCTACCCTATTCTCTAAAATTGATTTGAGAAGCGAATACCATCAAATTCGAATAAAATTTGGAGATGAATGGAAAACTGCTTTCAAAACTAATTTTGGATTATATGAGTAGATGGTGATGCCTTTTGGGCTAACCAATACACCAAGCGCTTTTATGCGACTAATGAACCATGTGATTAAGTCATTTATTAATAATTTTATTGTGGATTATTTTGATGATATTTTGGTTTATAGCAAGTGTTTGGATGATCATGTGCGATATTTGATGTGTTGAGAAATGAAATGTTGTATGTAAATTTTAAGAAGTGTGTTTTTGGTGTGGACCATGTTGTTTTCCTTGGCTTTGTTGTAAGTTCAAGAGGAGTTGAGGTCGATGATGAAAAGGTAGAGGCTATTAGAAGTTGGCCAACTCCTACGTCCATTAGTGATGTTAGAAGCTTCCATGGGTTGGCAAGTTTTTATAGGAGATTTGTGAAGGGTTTTAGTTATTTAGCCGCTCCTCTGACTGAGGTCATTAAGAAGGATAATCCTTTCATTTGGGGTATAAAACAAGAGAAAGCCTTTAGAATCTTGAAAGAGAAACTTAGTTGCACTCCATTACTTCAACATCCCAACTTTGAGAAGATATTTAAAATTGAGTGTGATGCTAGTGGAGTAGGCCTTGGTGTGGTCTTGATGCAAGAAGGAAAACCCATAGCTTACTTTAGTGAGAAATTAAGAGGAGCTCCATTGCAATATTCTACCTATGATAAGGAACTCTATGCCTTAGTGAGAGCTTTAGCAAATTTGCAACATTATTTGTGGCATAAGTAGTTTGTGATTAGAATCGATCATGAGGCTTTGAAGCATATTAGGGTCCAAAATAAACTTAGTAAGAGGCATTCCAAGTGGATAGAGTTCATTGAGTCTTTTCCATCTGTGATTAATTATAAGCAAGGTAAAAAGAATATTGTGGTGGATGCTTTATCTATAAGATATGCATTGATGAATACCTTGTGTCTAGGTTGGTGGGTTTTGAGAATTTGAAGGAGTTATATTATAATGACGATGATTTTGAAAAAGTCTTTGGATAGTGTCAAGTGAGCTTGAATAGGTGTGTGCAAGTTGTTAAGGAGGGAAATAAAGTTAGAACTCCTAGATTTGAATTGAAAGAGGGCTACTTGTTTAGAAATGGAAAATGTTGTGTGCCTATGTCTTCATAGAGAGAGTTGTTGGTGAAAGAGGCACACAATGGAGTTTTGATGGGTCTTAGTGAACATTTATTTTAGCCTAAAATGATAAGAGATATGGAAATAATTTGTGCTAGGTGTTTGGATTGTAAGCATGCTAAATCTTGTACCCAACCCCATGGCTTGTACACCCCTTTGCCTATTTCTATCGGTCCATGGCTAGATATTTCCATGGATTTTATTGTTGGGCTCCCGAGAACTAGGAATGGTAAGGATAGCATCTTTGTTGTTGTGGATAGATTTTCAAAAATGGCTCACTTTATTGCTTGTTATAAAAGTGATGATGCATCTCATGTTGCTACTTTATTTGTTAATAATGTGATGAAATTTCATGGTGTTACCCAAATAATTGTTAGTGATAGAGATTCAAAATTTCTTAGTCATTTTTGGAGGTGTTTGTGGGGAAATTTGGGAACCAAATTGCTATTTTCTACTTCTTGTCATCCTCAAACGGATGGTCAAACCGAGGTGGTTAATAGAACTTTAGGTAACATGCTTAGAGCTATGGTTAAAGGAAAGTTAACTTCTTGGGTGGATCAATTTCTGTTAATTGAGTTTGCCTATAATAGAACTATTCATAGATCTATTGGTATAATCCCTTTTGAGTGTGTTTATGGCTTTAATCCTTTGACTCCATAGGATTTAACTCCTTTGCCCAAAGATGTTATTGTGAGTGTAGATGCAAAATCTAAGTCAAAAGCTATGAAGAACATCCGTTAGAAAGTAAGATTGCAAATTGAGAAAGCTAAGAATGATGCAACCAAAAGAGCCAACAAAGGACGAAAAAAAGTCACCTTTGTACCCGGTGATTGGGTGTGGGTTCACTTTAGAAAGGAGAGATTTCTAAGCAAAAGGAAGAACAAGCTTATGCCAAGAGGAGATGGACCTTTTCAAGTGCTTGAGAAGATTGGAGATAATGCTTACAAAGTGGACTTACCTAGTGAGTATTTGATTCATAACGTTTTCAATGTTAGTGATTTATCTCTCTTTGATATAAGATTGGCGAATTAGAGGACAAATTCTTTCGAAGAAGAGGAGAGTGATGTACATCAAAGTGACGCTACTTTAAGAAGGCCTTTCACAAGAAGTCAAGCTAAGGAACTTCAAGCATATCAAGCTTTATGGATGAAGATGGAATCTTTGGAAGGCTCCAATGTGGATGACTTGAAGATATTTAATGTACTAAGTGTGTATACCATTTAAATTAGCTTGTAATTTAAATGAAGGGCAATTTTGTCTTTCCTTACTTCTTTTAACCCTTAGTATAAATAGTTCGATATTAGGGTTGAACCACTAGTTTTTGGAATATTGAATATTTGTGCCTCCTTTGAGAGCTTGAAAACCCCTTGTTGATTTTTCAACAATTGTCCTAGGATTTGCAAGTAAGGTTGCTACCTTCTTGAGGATTCTAATAGATTAGGTGATTTTTGGTTCCCAATTAAGGGGTGTTTTGGTTAGTTTCACCATTACATTTTCTGATTGTTTGAATCTAATTGTATCTATCTTTCTTTATTTTCTATCTTTAATTACTATCTTGCTTCTATAATCTTGTTTCACATCACTTCCATTTACCATATCAAACTACTTGGGGATCACCATGTACCCCACAAACATTACCATTTATCCATTTACCTTTACAAGCCATTTAAACCATGCATAATCCTTTTACCAAGTTTAAAATAAGCAAGAGTTCCATTGAAAATAAATTAATGCAATGAAAACATCCTTATAAGCATTTTGTCAAACACTGTGGGGGCATAATGTAACCAAAACCAATTCCAATTGCTATTTAACCATTCCCATGAATTCCAAGCATTCAAAACCACTATTAATGCATATAAAGCATAATTAAAATCATTATAAGCCATGACCAACCATTTATAATCTAAACTCCCAAATCATATTTGAAAACCAAAAGCATACAATAATGAAATCATGAAAAGCAATAGTAAAATATGCCTTTAGTTGGAACTAACAATAAGGGCAGAGAACATGTCTTAATTGACAAAGTAGATGGAGATAAATCACCAACAAGATCCCTAAATTAGTCCTCATGATAAAACCCTAGCTTTCCTTACCCAAAAGCTCTTGAGAGGATTTTAGAGTGTTTAGGAATAGTTTCTAAGTGTTAACGAATAGAATAATAAGGTAAATACTCTTTTAATTATGTTAGAAGTTATGGGGTCCTATTGGGTTAAGTGGGAAAATATCCAGAATACCCCACTTAAGCTGCACAAAATCCCGCCACAGGGATATGACTGACCCACATGAGTCGTACCCACCGATACGAGTGGTGCCCTCCACTCGTATCCTATCCTTAACCTTTGGATCCAACACTGTCTAGCCTATGACTCATCCAACCCAAGTCGTATCCATAACATAAAATCCGTACCTTCAACCTATACCCCTGGAAATATAGAAACACCAATAGGATTGAACACTGTCCACTATATGAGTGCAAAATACAACTCGTATCCTGCCTTATGGCTTATGGTGAGCCACTCGTACTCACACTCAACTTAAGTTACCAAGTCTAAGGTTAAGAGAAGGATAAACCCAAACCATATGATCTGTATCCAACCAAACGAATCGTACCACCTAAGTCGTACCTATTCCAGTGATCAAATCTATCCCACAATCAACACTGGTCAGCATACGATAGGTCCATACCATTCATACCCTAGCATACGACTCGTACCCTAAGTCATATTGGGCCTGGAGAATGAAATTCCAGGGAATTTTCTAAGGTCAACAAACCAGGATGTTTCATTCTCTCCCTCTAGGAACATTCATCCCCAAATGACGGATAAGGTAGGGTAGACGCAATTATGAGTCATTTGCATTATCAAATATATTCCCAAACTTTATCAAAGTTCAAAAACAAAGAGGCAAAGATATTACTCTTTCCTTTAACAAACTCTAAAAATAAAGATGTGCTCAAGAACACATACAGTCCGCACGAATCCCAGGAGCAGAAAACAAGAGCAGATACTTGGACTTCATGTTCTCCTCCTTATAAGCCAAACTCCCCATGGACAACCTATTAAGAGCATTAGATACCACGTTAGCCTTACCTGGGTGGTAGTAAAGACTCATATCATAGTCCTTGAGAAGCTTAAGCCATCTCCTCTGCCTAAGGTTAAGCTCCTTCTAAGTGAACACATACTGTAGACTCTTATGATTAGAAAAGATATCCGCATGAACTCCATACAGATAATGCACCCTTATTTTCAAAGCAAGCACAACTGCCAACAACTTCAAATCATGAGTAGGATAATTCCTCTCATGCATCTTCAACTGCCTGGAAACTTAGGCAATCACCTTTTCATGCTGTATCAAAACACAACCAAGCCCTACCCGAGATGTATCACAATAAACCACAAACCCATCATTGCCTTTCAGCAACGTCAAAATTAGAGCCAAAGTTAACCTATCCTTCAACTTCTCAAAACTCTTCTCACAAGCATCCGACAAGGAAAAGTTGACCTTCTTCTGAGTCAACTTAGTAAAAGGAATAGCTATCGATGCAAAGCTTTTCATGAACCATCTATAGTACTATGTTAAACCCAAGAAGCTCTAAATATCGGATGGAGTCATGGGTTTAGGACACCTTTTAACCATAACAACCTTATGAGGATCCACCACTATCCCCTCGCTAGAAATAATATGACCTAAGAAAGTCACAACGTGCAACCAAAATGCACACTTAGAGAACTTGGCATACAACTGCTATTCCTTTAAGGTCTGTAACACCACACGAAGAGGATAACGTGATCCACACCACTCTTCAAATAAACCAAAATATCATCAATAGACACAATGATAAAGAGATCCAAATACTACCTAAAAACTCTGTTCATTAGATCTATAAATGCCGTCGGGCCATTAGTCAATCCAAATCTCATTACTAACAATTCAAAATTCCCATACCGAGTATAAAAAGCTGTCTTAGGGATATCCACCTCACTAATATTAAGCTGATGGTACCCCAACCAAAGATCTATCTTAGAAAAGAACGTGACACCTTGCAACTGGTCAAACAAATCATCTATCCTTGGAAGAGGATACTTGTTCTTGACCGTCATCTTATTCAATTGCTTGTAGTCAATGCATATTCAAAGGGGACCATCCTTCTTGCGGACAAACAACACCGGTGCATCCCACAGATAAACACTAGGATGAATAAACCCCTTGTATAGAAAATCCTTAAGTTGCTCCTTCAGTTTCTTCAACACAGCCGGAGCCATTTTATTAGGAGTAATAAATATTGGACGAGTGTCCAAAAATAAATCAATACCAAACTTTATTTCCCTATCCAGAGGAACACCAGGAACATCATCCGAAAAGACCTCTGGAAACTCATTAACCACTAGAACTGACTTTAAAAAAGGACCTTTTGAGCTAGAATCTTTAACCTAAACCAAGTGATAAAGACACCCTTTAGAAATTAACCTTCGAGCTCTAAGATAAGAAATAAAATTTCCCCTAGGAGCTAGAGAACTACCTTTCCATTCTATAACTGGCTCACCAGGGAACCTAAAGATAACCTTTTGGGTCTGACAGTTTAAGGATGCATAACAGGAGTGTAACAAATCCCTACCCAAAATTACATCAAAATCCACCATTCCTAATTCAAATAGATCGACCAGGGTCTGCTTGTCACCAACAGATACCACATACCCTATATAGACCTTTTTAGCAATAATCGAGTCACCTACTAGGGTATAAATAGAAAAAAGCTTCAAAATTACTTTGGGATCAAAACCAAAAGATATAGCCATATAAGGAGTCATATATGAGAGAGTGGACCCCATATTAAGGAAATAATATATGTCACTATAAAATAGGTGTAACGTACCAGTAACGACATCAGGCGATGCCTTGAATTCCTGTCGAGATGCGAAATCATAAAACTTGTTTGGACTAACACTAGAACTAAGAGCAGTAACAAAAGTAGACACAACACCACCAGGTGTAGAAGCAGAAGATGAAGCCATAGGAACCTTGTTCGCCCCCATAGCGACCTTATTAATCGGACAATCCCTAAGCCGATGACCTAGCTAGCCACACTTGAAACATTTATCCCTCCCTTATTTGCAGTAACCCCAATGGGGTCGACCACAGAATCGACAAAGAGGGCATGAAGAAACTGACTGACCTCCGCTCACCTGAAACTAGGCACCCTATGCTAAAAAATTATCACTACCCTCATGACTCTTATTGCTTGACTATTTTGGGTAAGGGGAACTAACAGTAGAGAAGGAACCCGAACTCCCTCACTTTTTTTTCTGTCATTTTCCACTATTCCGACCACTCTAAGAATGAGTGCCTCCCTAGTTAGAAAACCTGATCCTCCTACCCTGTCTATCTCCAAAATCTGCCTACCTCCTCTTCTCATTCTCCACTTTCTAAATATGAACAATCAACCTAGAAATATCCATATCCTTAATGAGCAAAGTAGCTTTGATCTCCGAGATCAAATCTTAATTTAACCTAGAAACAAACTTTCTCATTCTCGTTCTTATGTCAGCCACCAAATTAGGAGAATACATTTACAACTGATGGAACTTCAAGGCATATTCATTGACAATTATTCTCCCCTATTTGAGATTCATAAATCAACTCTTGAGGAAAGAAACAATCAAAGAAGGTATTAGAAAAGGCCTTTCATACCACTGATTCCTCCACATCACCCCTTTTCCTGTCCCACTCTTTATACCATTGGTATGCAACATCTTTGAGATGATAAGCTACAAAGTTTACCCCTACATATTAGTAGTCTGTATCATCCAAAATTTCTTTTCTATTTTATCCAAGAATACCTATGGATCCTCCTCCACCTTCAGTCTAGTAAAAGTAGGAGGACCCATTTTCATAAACTGACCAACCCTTGCGACCTCAGCAGATAACCCACCAGATATATTCTGCTTAGCCTGAGAAGCAACCAAATGAGCAATAACATAAATAAATTGACAAAATTCCATATTCATCACATTGCCTTGAGGGACCTGAGGAGAACTTGTAGGATTAGTGATACGGGAATTCCTAGCTCGAGACCTTTCACACGAAGCCAAGCATGTGAGTTACAATAAATCCAAGCCTTGTTGATATTCTTGGCCATGTGTGAGGCCCTTGTGAGCCCATCTAAGGTTTTATATTTAATAAAATACGAAGAGGCCCACCAAGACACCCCAAACCCACTCACTTGAATGCCAAGGGTATTTTGATCTTTGTCCCTCCTTTCTAAGTAACTATATAAGCCATATAATAGGGTTAGTCTTGCTTTAGTTCATTCCTATTATTCAAGAAACAAAATAATTGTAAATTTTTGACTTCTCTTTCTCATTTGGAGAGGCCAAAACTGAATTTTCACTAGTAGAGTGATACTCGTGTTGTATCTTGGCTAGAAACTAGGTTTTTGGAGTTATTTGAGTTCCTCTTGGTCCAAGTAAGAACTTGGTATTGATATTTATTAGTATTAGGGTCCTTCCTCTTGTTAGGGTTCTTAGATTAATGAATATTGTGTGTCAAGTTCTTATCTCTTTCTTTGTAAATCTTGTTAATATTGTGTTGTTGAATATAAAAGTCTAGTGAAGCCGTGTGGGGATCTTTTGATTCACTAGCAATATTGTATTTGTTGTTCTTGTTGTTAAACTCACTTTTCTAGCTCAAACAAGTGTTGCAAGCTTAGTGAAGCCGTGTATGGCCATTTTCAATTCACTAGCACTTTGTTGTTCATGTTGTTGTTCTTGTGTTAGTTGGAATCTCTTGATACACACTTAGTATTGTATTATTTGGTATCAAAGCCATCTTTGGTATTGTTCTTACAATACCAATCTTGGGCTTCTTGCTAAGAAAATAAAAAAAGAAGAAGCTGAAAACTGATTTTTTTTCCAGAAAAGTGCAAATCTGTCCATTTTGTGTTCTTGGCCGAAAATTGTGTTGTTGTTATCTTGGCCAAGATTTGTTTGTTGTGTGTCTATAACTTGTAGTATTTTATTTTTTTTTAGAGTATTTCTGGTATTTGTTTCTTTCTCATCAACACTAAAAAGTGTCCAAATCTAAGATTGAATTTGAACTTGTTGAAGTTTTAGATGTGAACAAGGTGTGGCCGAGTTGGATGTTGTTGTTACCTAAACTTTGGCCGATTTGAGTTGGAAACTGAAATTTTTTTTGTTCTTGGAGTTGTTATGTTCTTAAGGTTCTTCACCCTTTCATCATCTTGTTAATCCTTAAAGTGCAAACTAGATCTAAAAAGATGAAAGACAAGCTTGTAGTAGTTGTTAGTGAAAGACTTGTCCCTATCACTTCAAAGACTTTTTATCTACTTTTCCTTGATTTAAGGACCTTCTTTCAAGGATAAAGTTCAAAGAAGTCAAGTTTTGCTTTTGAAATTTGAACAAAAAGGCTCCAAGACCACTTTTCCCTCCATTAATCAAATCCACTAATTTCAAATTGTATATTGATCAAGAGTTGAAATTGGGACATAAAATTTTGATAAAACTCGAGGCCAATAGTGGACTGTCACGTCACTAAATTACTGTTCACGCAATATTTTTGAGTTCAAATTTTAGATTTATTAGTTTTATTTTATTATTTCCTAGTTTCGTTTGTTTGCTCGATAATAATTGACAACCTAGTAATACCCTACTAGCTTGTAAGTTAGTTTTGTGTACGTTCTTCGTGTTAACATTGTTTGTTTGTGTGATTTTGTCATTTGAATATGTTGAAAATATTGGCTCTAGTCCGACGAGAATTCTTTGAGTTTAAAACAAGAATCCATTTCGGGCAAGAGCATACTCATACCTTACAGATTCCCGGGTTCCTAGCCAATCTACAACACTTGTGGAACTTGAGTGTGAGTGAACCAAGAGTGTGTGAGTGAGGAAAGGGATTTTAAACTAACTTGTTTATTGCTTGTGTAGGTTATACATTAATAATGGAGGGAACCACGTCTCAAACCGTGGATTCTAATGAAATAGAGAATATGAGGGTCACTTTTGAGGCTATGACCCTAGCTCTTGAAAGGTTGAGTACTGAAGTGGGAGCTATAAGGGTAGAAGTAACTACTATTGGTGATAGGTAGGAACAAGTGAAGAGTCAAAGTAACTCTCTTCCTTATACTCCTCGACATGTTTTGTCAAGTGGACTTGATAGAAATTCCTCTGCCACCGTTACTCCCGAAAAATGGCCACAATTGCCAAATCCCTAACTAGCTCCACTAAATACCGCAAGCCAAACCATGTATAACCCTCTAAACTGAGACTCCAATAGACCAACCCATTCCCAAATGCCACAAGTTCCGCAAGAGGTACTTGGACGTTAAATTCCTTCACAAAATATGAACCCCCCTTCCAAGCTCCACCTAACCAAAGACCACTACCTTCACAAAATCCAATTTCTTCGAATCAAGTTCCAAATATCCAAAACCATCCCATCCACCTTGATAAATATGGTAGAGAGGATTATGAAGGGTATGGAGCCTTTGACGATGCCTACATGAGAGAGGAAGAGATAAGAGGGAGTTATTTGGATCCAAGGAGATATTAAAGGTATGTAGAAAGAGAAAACTGACACCTAGAGAGAGACGTAGGCATCAATACTATCAAATTGAGCCTACCTATCTTTAAGGGTAAAAATGAACTCGAGGTGTATCTTGCTTGGGAGTCGGCGTGTGGTAAAGTGTTTTAAGTGAATGATATCTCGGAGGAGAAGAAGAGTTGTTATGCCATAACTCATTTTGAAGGCTATGCTAACACTTGGTGGGAATACATCAAGCGGTTCGGTAATGAGTTGGTAGAGGGACAACCACCATCATGGTTTTGGTTGAGGTACCTAATAAGGCAACGGTATCTTCCCAAAAGTTATCATCGTGAGTTGCTTGATAGGTTGTACAATTTGTGACAAGGGAATCAAAGTGTTATGGCATACTATGACGATTTTCAACAACTCATCTTGAAGCATGATCATCAGGGAGAACAAATTGGCCATGACATTATTCGGTTCAAGTATGGGTTTAACAAAGAGATTTTTACCTATTTGACTCTTCACAAGTTTGATACCGTTGAAGGGATTTTCCAAGCGGCTCTTGAGATTGAAAGGGAGCTTAAAGAGAGGTCGTCGTTCAAGGCAAAGGGACCATCAACCTCGGGTTGGCCAAGGAGCAAAGATATGGTTCAACCATCTTTGGGTTGGCCCAAAAACAAGGACCAACCTGCCACTACAAGGCTGCCCAAGACTAAAATAGTCCACAAATTTCCTCCCCGGTAAGAAGCTAACAAGTATCCTAATCCTAAAGGGTTCCAATGTTTCAAGTGCCAAGGTTGGGGACATAAAGCCAATGAATGTCCAAACCGACGTAATATGATCCTAAGGGAAGGGAGATTGTATTACCTTAGTGAGGAAGTGGGTCTTGAAAAAGAAGAGAATGAGCCCGAGCCTCAAGATAGAGAGGAACCCAAAAATGATCCACATGATGATGATGATGATCAACCATATCTAACACACGTAAATCTACCCAAGTCTAATTTCGAGCAAAAGTCACAACACAAGATCGATATACCCTATCCACCACTAAAGAATCTCCTACATGGGTAGATATATGAATAGGCATGGTAAGAGGCTCACTAACAGAACTAAAACCTAAAACAAAATATGCAGACGTATAGGAGAAAGTTGACTCGGGATCAAATAACATAGATGCAGGTCTAAAATAAATAGGAGTGATACATGTGATCATATGATCTGAAGCCTCTAACTCAGATCTTGCTAGTATAGAATAGTACTATCCATAACCACCAACTTACTGAGTAGCCCCACCACCACCGCCACGGGTTCCACTATCTCTACCCCTCGCATCTCTAGTAGAACCCCTACCTCTCATAACTGAAATAGAATTAGCTTTAAACACAAAGTGGGGATAGTCCCTGGCCATATGAAAAATCTCATCACACATAAAGCAACCTTTATGGCCTGACTAAACAAGAGAAGGAAGGACTAGGACTGAACAACCACCCTAAACTGCTCGACTAGAAGACCCACTACCCAAATTCTATAAGGCTGCCTGCACTAGCCTACCCTAATATCTATGAAAATCTCTACCATAAGAAGCTGGACCTCTAAACTCACCAAAATGGTCCACCTCTTGAGATGCTTGTAGAATACCCTTAATTATCTTAGCATGATCCACTATACTCTGAAAGGACACTAAAAATATAACCATCTGAGATGTATCCAACTGAAGAGAGATATCCATACCCTTCACAAACTTATGAATCTTCTTAGACTCGATGGAAATACTGGCATAAAAATATTTAGATAAGGCATGAGAGTGTCCTCATACTCTATAACAGTCATAAAGCCCTACTTGAGAAGATCAAACTCATCTCACATCCAATCTCTCAGACTGTAAAGCATAAATATCTATAAATGGCATCGACAAAATGATACCAAGTTATCTCAGGAGAATTAAGAGGTCTACGACCAATAAATGACCTCAATCAAGAGGTCTACAACTAACACGCAACCTCCACCATTCTCTATCATCATCTCCAAACTAGTAAGTAGTATAAGTAACCCCATGCAGCTCAAGCAAATCTAAATTATGCAACTTCTCTTGACAATTAATCAGGAACTCATAGGCATTTTCGTCAACCACACCACTAATTCTAGGAGAACCCAAATGAGTAAATCTCTCAAACCTTTTTTAATCATTAGAAGACATAACTATACTCATAATAAGAGAAGACATAGAGAATCTGGTGGGCTGGGATCCCATTTAGAGAGGTAACATAGATGAAAGATGAACCCCTGATCACGAAACACCATACTCAGATGTCAGTGCTGATATAGGAATAGTACTCAAGGTCTGAGAAGTACCCAAAACAAAATCAAGTGCAACTAGAGGATCCATACTTAGAACTGGAGGAACATCCGACATAACTAAAAGAGAACCCTCTAAATGGTTCAATAAATACACCAACAACCCTCTAAGACTAGGACAGAAGAACTCAGTGGAACTAAAGTAGAATCCATAACTCCAACATGCTCAATATGAGGCTAAAGGGAAAGTCCCTAGCACTATTTCTAGACAAGGTTGATCCATGGGCTCATCCACTCCTCGAGCCCATCCACGACTCTAGGCTTGCCCTCTAGATGAAGGCTCTACATCTCTGACCTTTCAAGACCTAGATAACACCATCTGTATAGAAAAGACTGAAATATGACTTAAAACATAAGGTAAGAATAAAATTCACACGATAAGGAACAAAGTAAGGGAAATTTCCTAAGGACATTCGCTAGCTTCTAAAAGATAAATACGGATGTCTACGTACCGATGTGCGAGAATTTATTAGACATATCATTCTTACACCATTGAGACCAATGAACCTGGATTATTTGATACTAATTTGTCATGACCCTAAAACAAGAGTCATGATGTCACTTGTCGCAGCAAACCTTGACAAGTAAGCCTATCATCCAAACTAATATACAAAGGGATATAATACAATATTAACCCCAAGGTAAGGCTACTAGAACAAATCCAAACTGTAATAACATCACATATATGGCAAGAAACATAACAAAATACCATATATCCCCAAAACTTGGTGTCAATAGTGTAAGAAATTTAATACAATCCGAGAATCCAATACAAGGACAATAAAAATGATACAACTCTAACTTTGAAATATAGTAAAGACATAATCTGATATAGATAAGATAAAAGTGAAATTCAAACACTTGAAATTAACCCCTACCTTGAACGCTCCAATAGTAGCTCGAATCAACCAAGTTGGGGCACACTCAAACTAGGACCTGCACCAAAAGGGGATAGTAGGCGTGAGTATGGTCCACTTAAACTCAATAGGTATCATAGGTCGATCAATCAAAGTAGATAATAAAACATACAAAGTACACAGAAAGGACACGCCACCTGTAATCAAAAAATATCCCACAATGGTAGCCTACATAACTTGCACTAACAGTTATATAATATCCATATATAATACAACAAAGCACAAGAAAAAACACAAGTATACATTTATAACACTTACGAGCGAAAGAGCAAGGAGAACAATATATACAAAGGCATCAAGTACAATTAACAAAAGATAGGACATTATATAGGTAACACATCAAAGACAAATATGTAATCACATCACAAGCATAATAAAGTAAATACAATGAATATGATGATGATGTAATGCACGAGGTTGTCTCACAACCTCGAGGCCATTGCACAACCTCAGAGATTGTTGCACTAACTCTGTATATATTTGTGGAGCTAAATCTATAAGATGTAGAACCCATGAGGGTTTAGTCAACCCATATACAATCCATATATAATATATCCTCCCTAAAATATCCCTCGAGGAGGGTTTTATAAGATATTACAATATCTCCTCCTCGACATATCCTTCTGGGAGGGTTTTATAAAAAGGTCTTGCCAGTATTTCTCAGTATTTCCATGATGGTAACATTTGTTTAATGAAAGAGTATGATATAAGAATATAATGCTCATAACCAACCATAATGAGTATTTCCACAACCAATCAATATGCCAATCCCGTAAGCCAAATATCCACTCAATATTTCCAACCATTCATGAATTTTCCACATTATTCATATACCAATAAATTATGAATACATCACAATACAAATTTTGTACCAAAACATGATTTTCATCAAACACAACACAATTATTCTCATGTAGATAGGATATCCCCATAACATAGGACCCCATATGGTCACACATAGTATATAGTATATTAAATCCACTAATTACATCACATATAGGCTCCCACACGGGCATAACACAATCAGATAGAACTTTTTCATAATTAGATTCCCATGCCCTTAATATGAATTTGGTATACAAATTAACCACCCAGCCCAGTCTGAAAGAGTTAAGCTATAACCTACCTCAAATGCCAAAACTGGTCCGCTACACTTCGATTCCACAACCTTAAATCTCATGAGCAGATCCAAAATCAACTAAAACATCAAAATATAAAATATACATGTCAAAATAAAGCTAATGACACCCATATTACCTAGTTTTAAGTCGGGGTCAAAATGAACACCTGGAATAGATTTTCAAAAAAGGGCAAAATCATAACTTTATTTTAAAAATATGTTCCTATGTTTTTAGGAGTATACAATGTAAAATCCAAGAAAAAATGAGTTAAAAATAAATTTCAAATTAAAGAAAAATTATTTTTAAACTTTAACGGGTAAAATCCTTAAAAAATCTATTTTAAAATTAAGATTTGAAGTTGTTTTGAAAACGAAATTGAGGAAAAACTAGTAATTATAGGATTATGAACATTGTTCAAGTGAAAAGGTGTTGAATTGGGGCTTCATTTAAAGAAATACAATTTTGGGCCTTTGAGGCCAGAATCCCTAATTTCCACTTTCAAATTCGAATTAAAATAAAAATCTAATATTAAAGATAGAAGAAATTAGTTCAAATGAGTATAATGGAGCTTACTCAAACTTAAAAATGGATAAAGTTTCTCAAAATCATGAAACCTTAAGCTCAAAGTCTCAAAAAAGATGAAAAATGACAAAAACATGAGTATTTATTCTTAGTACCCATGATCGCGGACCACGAGCTGTGATCACGGTATCTTATCTATTAGGGTATCATAATCGTGAGCAAGGGTCACGATCGTCACATTTTTTCACTTGCCCTATCGTGATCACAACATCATTTTGCGATTGCGGGTGCACCAACTAGCTGGAGCTCCAGCTGGGAATTTTAGATAATTTTGAGTCCCTACGGGCCCCTCGGGATTCATCCAGAGTGCCATGAATACAAACAAACTATGCTACCCACTCAGATTCGACGCTTCAAACTCAATGGAGATAATAAATTTTTGGAAAGATGTCATTTTCACAAAGTTTACCCCCAAAATCTAAAATCACAATTCTCCAAACTGAGGGTCAAAATGAGATTTAAAAGCCATAGAACTAGACCAAACATATTACCACCCTAAAACCAAGTTTTTGGATCTAATGGTACAGTCTGTTTTCCATCCATCATACGGATTAAAGATAACCACAGAAGTCACATATAAGCTCTCGAAGCCTCCAAAAATCACAATATCACATAATTGGCACCAAAATGCATTGGGAATTACGCTAATCATCCCCATACCCCATAAATACCATAATAAAATTGTAATATATAAGATTTTGGTCCTTGAAAATTTCTTGACCTTTGAGCTCACTACATTGACTACGACTGACTATATGACTCATAATGTCTCTGTACGGGTCGTATGACCTAGACCGTAGACTGACCAATAGAGGCTTCCTTTGTTTTTCCTTGGTTACGGCTTGAGCCTGATGAGTCACCAAGACTCCATATGAATCATATAGTGTAAATCATAGCCGAACTAGTATAGGTGCCAAACTTCCTGCCTTAATCACAATTAGACTCAACGAGTCATAATGACTTAATATGACTCATAAGGTATAGGGTGCCCAATGTAATTACCCAAATATCCTATCTTGATTACAACTAGTACCCTACGAGTCATAGGGTTACTTTACAAGTCGTACAGTGGACTCGTATGGTCAACATATATTTCATTCGTCATACTTTAGGTACAAATATACCCTTGTCGTTACTGAAAAGGTATAAATATACCCTCAAACTTTAATAAATGGTACAAATATACCCTTGCCGTTAATGAAAAGGTACAAATATATCCTTCTCATTAACAACGAGACACATGTCAGCATCGTATTGGTTGACCCTTTTTAATTTATTTTATTTGTGAATAATTTAATCTATCCTAAATTATAACTCATACCCAATCCAAATAATCCTATTTGACCCGTGTAATAGAGAAGCTTCAAGAGATATATCGCACGACTCTATTCACCCGTGTTTCTTTCTTCCACTTTATCACACTTACACTCTCTCACTAACCCAAAAACCCTAACAAATGCGTCAGTTCAATTCATATTTCAATCCATTTACCATCTAGAATCGAGTAGAGATTTGTTTCATATTGTGATGTTGTTTAATGTTCTGATGTTTGATTATTATTCTGATGCTGTTTAATGTTCCTCATGAGCGACTATTGTTTTTTTTTTTTTGATTTATGAGCGTCGATGAATCAAAAATTATTTCTGATTCATGGCTGTTGTTACCTACTTTAAATTCATTAATACATTATTGTTCACCAACTTCAAAGAGTGAACAAGAAAATAATATTTTAAGAACAAAAACATGAGAAAAACTTGCAAAAGTTGGACATTCCTCGATCAAATCAAATTCCTCATTGTATCAGGGATTGGGTCGGATTATTTGAATCGGGTATGGATTATAATTTAGGATGGATTAAATTATTCACAAATAAAATAAATTAAAAAGGGCCAACCAATACGATGCTGACACGTGTTCCCCCGTGAATGAGAAGGATATATTTGTATCTTTTCATTAACGACAAGAGTATATTTGTACCCAAAGTACGCTGGAAGGTATATTTGTACCATTTATTAAAGTTTGAGGGGGGGGTATATTGTACTTTTTCATTAATGGCAAAGGTATATTTGTACTCAAAATATGGCAGAGGTATATTTCTATAATTTATTAAAGTTTAGGGGTATATTTGTACCTTTTTCGTTTAAAATAAGATGGACTTGTGTAGATAGTGAGCTTTAGTTTGTCTATTTCTATTATTTATCCTACATTTATAGGAAAAAATACAGAGACTAGCAAACTTAAATTCATAATTAAGCTAAATAACAATACTTTTTAAAAAAATTAAGTGAGATAATAAAATAACAATATTTTAATGGATTTTTTATCTTTCCTTATTTCTCTCTCTCTCTTATCTCTAACCTTTTTTCTCTTTCTTTTTCATTTTTTCATCTTCTTTTTTTCTTCCTTTTTGTTTTTTTTTCTATTTTGAATTTTTTTTCATTTTTTCCTCTCTTCTATTTCCAGCTTCTACTTCTCTTTCTTTTTTTTCCCTCCCTTTTCCTTTCTTTTATTTATTGGTTTTTCTTTTTTTGTTTTTTTTTTTAAATTTTTTTCTTTTCCTCTTCCTATTATCATTTTCCCCCTGTTTTTTTTATTTCTTTTCAGTTTTTTTTACTCTTCTATTTTTCTTTCTTCTATGTTTTTCCATTTTTCTTTTTGGTTTTTAGCTTTTATTTCTCTTTCTTCTATTTTTTCTTCCTTTTTTGGTTTTTTTTGCTTTTTTCATTTCTCCTTTTTCTTTTCCTATTTTTTTTTTTTTATCTTTTCATTTTTTTTTCTAACTTCTATTCGTCTTTCTTTTCTTTCATTTTTTTACATTTAATTTTTTTTCTTTCTTATTGTTGGTTCTATTTTGTGTTTTTTTAATATATTTTGACAAAATATAGTTATGTTGAGCAGAAATCATGAATGATAATGACAATACCATAATTGTTTATTGTTGTATTCGCATCATCACTTATATTTTTGTATTTATTAATACAATTATATTTGTAGTTTATAGTTCTCACTTATATTTGTATGCGTTTTATAGTTTATACTTGTATTTGTATTTTATAGTTCGAACTTGTATTTTTGTTTTATAGTTCACACTTGTATTTGTATTTTATAGTTCGCACTTATATTTTTGTTTTATAGTTCACACTTGTATTTGTATTTTATAGTTCAAACTATCATTTATATTTTGTATAATTCTCACTTGTATTTAAATAATTATTTTGTATATGTATTTTATAGTTGACCGCATATTGTATTTGTATTTTGTGATTTTATTTTGTTTGTATTTGTATTCTATTTTTATCGGTACACTTATATTTTTAAAGAATTATTTTATATTTATATTTTTATGTTGACCATATATTGTATTTATATTTGTAATTTATTTATTTATATTTGAATTTTTACTTGACGACATCATTTGTGTTTTTAAACTAGCGAAAAAGAATTGTTACTTTTCTTTCTATGAACACTTGTATTTATATTCATTGATACGAATTGTATTTTATTGATACAAATTAAATAATATAAATAAAAATGATAAATTATATAAATAAAAATATTACATTTATATTAAATGATACATGTTTATACAATTTGAACCATACGTATCTAAATGATATATGTTTTGTACAAATACAAATGATAAATTTAACATACAAATACTAATGATATATTTG